>NC_087220.1:61511523-61664021 GCF_015104395.2 Macrobrachium nipponense
GTATTCAAATCACGCTGTGCAAAAAACAGTCAAAGCTAACGATTTAATTTTTTTTTCGTTGTATTGTACACTAAATTTCAATCCTTTTGATATATAATACATAGTAAAACAATAAAAGCAACACCAGAAAAATATTATCACAAAATGATGTACGAATTCGTAACGCGCGAACGTAAAAAATTGTTATTTTCAAAAATTCACCGTAATTCTAAATATTGTTCTAGAGACTTCCAATTTGTTTCAAAATTAAGACAAATGATTGAAAATTACAATACTGTAAAAGTTTTAGATTAGAATTGCAAATTTCGACCATTTCGGACGAGTTAAATTTGACCGAATGTCAAAATTTTTATATATATATTTTTTTATATGCACATATTTCGGACATAGAAAAAGCTACAACCTTCAATTATTTTTTATTGTATTCTTCATGAATTTGCACACATTTTGATATATGAAACTCTATAAAAAGGCTAATATGAAAAGGAGCAAATATTAGGATAATGCGATGTACGTATTTCGGAGACTTGCGGCCGCGAATCGGCGCGCGGAGTGAAGGTAAATATATTTTTCAAAAATTCACCATAAATCACAATATTGTTTTAGAGACTTCAAATTTGTTTCAAAATGAAGAAAAATGACGGAATATTACTAGGCCGTAAGAGTTTTAGCTTACAATTGCGTTTTTCAACTATTTCGGTAGAGTCAAATTTGACCAAACGTGGTTTTTTTTCTATTTATCGTGATTTATATGCAAATATTTCGAAAAAAGAGAAAAGCTACAACCTTCAATCATTTTTAGTTGTATTCTACATGAAATTGCGCACATTTTCATATATAAAACTTTATGTAACAGCTAATTGTAAATGGTGCAAACATTTCGACAATCGCACAAAAAAATTCTGATTTTTTCGGAAGAGTTACCGCGCGAACGTAAGGAAATTTTTTTTTTTTTTTCATAAATTCACCATAAATCGAAATATTGTGCTAGAGACTTCCAAGTCGTTGCAAAATGAAGTTAAATGATTGAATATTACTAGAATATAAGAGTTTTAGCTTACAATTGCGTTTTTCAACCATTTCGGTAGAGTCAAAGTTGACCGAAAGTTGAAATTTTTGCACTTAACGTTATTTATATGAAAATATTTCGAAACTGATAAAAGCTACAACCATGGGTTGTTTTTTTGTTGTATTGTGCATGAAATTGCACACATTTCCATATATAAAACTTTATGTAACGGCAAATTTAAAAGGGTGCAAACATTAGGATAATCGCACGAAAAATTTTATCGGAAGAGTTATCGCACGAACGTGAGGAAAAAGTTTTTTCATAAATTAACCATAAATCAAAATTTTGTGCTAGAGACGTCCAATTTGTTGCAAAATGAAGGCAAATAATTGAATATTATTATAATATAAGAATTTTAGCTTACAATTGCGTTTCTCGACCATTTCTGTAGAGTCAAAGTTGACCAAAGGTTGAAATTTTTGCACTTATCGTTATTTATATGAAAATATTTCAAAACTGATAAAAGCTACAATCATGAGTATTTTTTTGTTGTATTTTACATGAAATTGCGCACATTTTCATATATAATACTTCATGTAAAGGATAATTTAAAATGGTGCAAAAATTATGTCAAAGTGACGAAATAATTTCCGAGATGTGTCACTGATACTTTTTAGTGCGATAAGAAAGAAATTCGCGCTTGCGCGCCTGCGTGGCGATTGTAAACAAAACAACGCCTTGATCCGTGAACTCCCAGCATCCCCCAAGGCGCGTGATACAAAAGTTTTCGCCTGGTAGGCCTATAAGTATTTTTCCGCGAATTTTTAAAAAAACTTTTTTGAGCCGACGTATGATACGTCCAATCGGCATACGGGAGACATTTTGACACGACGTTTAATACGTCCAATCGGCGTAAGAGGGTTAACAGCGTCACCAGACAAGCGCCCTAAAACCGGATAGCCGATACTGATACCACTGTTATCCGAGGGCTGCCTGTATATGTTTCTCTTGCCTAAGTATATATTTATTTTTCAGATGTGAAGCTTGGCAAGAAGTGTGGCAACCAATATCAGTGTTCAGATGAGTACCATTCAATACACAAGCGGATGGAGTGCAGAGACGGCCTTTGTCAATGTATAGAAAATCTTGAAATTAAGTATAACCGTAACTTGCAACCAAGCTGTGGAGGACTTATGGATAGTGAGTGCTGGTTAAAGTTTGTTTCGTCCAAACCATTATTTTACGAAATTTCCATTCCCAGGTACAGTTGTGAAAATAGTACTAATGAGGAAGATATGGTAAAACTGAAGACTACTACTGCACCCCTCTGGTTTCGCAACTACCAGATTAGTATAGGGAAATGGATGCTGTGTTCTGTACCAGCCTCTTGGGGATGAATGGAAAAATATAGATAAAGTCAGTAGGTATTTAGGTTGGCAGCTGATGGCGACCAGGCTGTGGTAGTTGTCTACAGTTTTACCAGATATAATGTTTAGTAATCAACTTTTGTGACTGTACATTATAGAAAGGGATGTACTGTATATGATGCAGTACAGGGGAGATAGGTAGCTCGGAAATTTTATTGAAATAATTGTGAGAGTTTTATGGCCTTTTCCCATGTTTTCATGCAGAGAAGCTCGACAGGATACCACGTTTAGTAGAAGCCCCTTGGAAATTATCTTAAGGATATAAACAAGGGATGGCAGACTTCTCATATTTTGGTAAATTTCTCATTATCTCCCCTGTACTGGATCATATACCCCCCTTTCTCTATTATTTGGTAAAAAGATTGTGTTAATAAAATATAACTCAGTGTGGAGCTCTTCCTTAGATTTAGTGTGAAAATTAAGCCATCCACCCTGGTTGCTGTGCATGTGGGCTTCAAAGGGCCTGTTAAGGTAAGAAAATGGACTAACTTGTTTTGCTCCCAAGAATTGAACTAGGTTACACATTTTTTATCTTAATTTTTTTTACTTCAGGTGACTGTATGCTCTTTATAGTTTTGGCTGGGTAACAGAATCCTAACTTGGGTTTTCATTGCTGAATAAAT
Organism: Macrobrachium nipponense; assembly: GCF_015104395.2. Taxonomy (NCBI): domain Eukaryota; kingdom Metazoa; phylum Arthropoda; class Malacostraca; order Decapoda; family Palaemonidae; genus Macrobrachium; species Macrobrachium nipponense. The sequence goes on from NC_087220.1 coordinate 61,514,583, forward strand.
GTGAATATTATTTGATCTGTATTTTGGAAAGAATTAACCCCAGTAGATGGCAATAAAATATAGTAATTCCATATCAGAAAATTCAGCAACTTCAATCAAGTTCTGCCATTATTGTATTTATCCTGTCTATTGCCAAAATAAAATTATGCATAATTGTGTATAACATTGATCATATAAATTCTTTGTGCAACATATGTAGAACTGTTTTACATTTTTGCTTCTTCAGTTTATAGCTGGATCTCTAGCAACTGCCAAAAAGAAAAATGTCCTGAAAATGCAGAATGTGTTAGCACTGAAAAACATTATCGTAGTGTGTGCCGATGCAAGGAGGGATTCATTTCACTAGATCAAAAATGCATAAAGGGTAAGTCTCTCTCTCTCTCTCTCTCTCTCTCTCTCTCTCTCTCTCTCTCTCTCTCTCTCTCTCCTCTCAATCAGTCCTTGGGTACCAGCAGCTGGATCACTCAGTCTGACTAGGCCTACCCTTTCTTTTTTATTGCTCTGTACTCTTTGTTCTCATCTTTTGTATGTGTTTCTGAGCAGCAATTTTGTTCAAAACAAACATATTAATCATATAGTACTACCAATTTTCACATAAGTGACTTACTAAACAATTACATTAGCTGTACGCTTTCTTACCTTGCAGTCGAAAATACAAATTTCTTGGCGGCGGTGGTGGTGGTGGTGCTGCCATCATTTGTGTAGGTGATTCAGATCCTGCCCACTTTCGGGAATACCCGGTACTGCTGAGCTAAACTCTTCAATTCGTTTTCTGCCGGCCACGGGGTAACACTGGTGGTTTGTTGTTGCAGTCGACTTTCGCCGCCATTTTGGATTATTTTGGATTATATCTATTTGGTGATGTACAATTTCTTGGTTGGATTTTTGCTTCATCAGTTAGCTGCCTCGTTATTAGCAAGTTAATGCAAAGATGTCTGATGTTAGTTCATCGTCAGTTAGGTTTTGCAGCAGTGGCTGCAAAACTAGATTAGCTAAAATATGTTACGATCCGCACTCCAAATGTGTTAGATGTAGGGGTCAGTGCTGTAGCAAGGAGTTAACTTGTGATGAGTACCGTAGTTTAGATGAACAAGGTTGGAAGACTTTTCAAGCTCATTTGGATAGAATGGACAAAGATAGGAAAAGGAAAGCAGCTCTTAGGGCGAGTAGTAAAGCTAGAGTAGAGACAACTCCTGTGCCTTTAGATGCGAACAAACCGTCACTATCTTTTCCACTTTTATCTAATATTTCACCTATTGATAGTCCTCCAACTTCAGTACCAATTACTCCAGTCCAGGTATCCCATGTTTCCGATCCCAACACCATTTCCATTTTAGAGTCCAAAATGGACAAGAAATTTGAGTTCTTGGCAAAATCCGTTATGGATTTAGGGATGTCGTTTCGTGCTTTCATAGAGAAGTCAAGTGAAAAGGCCAGTGTTAGGCCAAGTGTCAGTGTCGTGTCCGAGGAGGTGGCTGTCTGTCCCCCTATTCCTCCTAGACGAAGGTCATTGTCCCGCTCCCCAACTCCCGGGAGAAGACATACCGGAGGTCGAAGGGAAACTGGGGGGGTTTGCCCACGGTCAGTCACCGACTCTGTTGACGTAGTCGACTCGCAAGTGCCTAAGAAATGCCACTGGAAAGGCGTAGATATCAGTGACGCGCAGTTGTCGTCTGACTCGGAAGTGCAGTCGCCTGTGTCGAGGCAAAAAGTGTGGAGTGATTTAGTGCCGCATCCATTGAAGAGACATGCCCAGTGTGCGAGAGGGATGTCGCTGCCTATTAAGAAATCCAAGGAGCACTGGAGTCCACAACCTCCCTGCAGTTTCGCTCCGGACCAGATCTTCCGGGTAGATCGTCATAGACACTTGTGCGGTACAGCGCTCGCGCGCTTGCGATGCCGACCCGCCTCGTTGTGTGTCGATAGGAGTTTCGACTTGTTTGCCTCATACGTCTTGTGTTGTTTCGACTCGCTCCCCTCATACGTCTCTTGTTGTTTCGACTCGTTCGCCTCATACGTCTTGTGTTGTTTCGACTCCCAGTTGATCGTTTTCGAAGAAGAGCCGTACAACAGCCACGACTTCGACTTAGACCAAGGATGATTCGAAGACCAAACCTTTGTTAGAGGATTCCGCTTTGGGCCCCTTTAAACATCAAATTCAAGAATTGAATGTCTTTTTGAAGAAGACAACGAATCAGACGGAAGAAGAGGGGGTGTCGTCTGTCCTGTTGGAAGAGGAAACTCAAGACCAGGAAGCCCTCTTCAGCTTATTCTAGTCTGTTAAGGTTCCTTTTACATACATATCCGGATTATTTTTGAGTCAGCTTCACCTTCATCCCTTCTGTCGATGTTCGTGAAAGATAGGAGATCAGCGTCTTCGGGTTTACCAAAACCAGTCCATTCTCAGTTCTTGAAGAAAGCACTGAAGGAAGTAGAAGAGTGGCTTGCTAAGACGAGGGAGTCAGGCAAGGTTTCGTTCGCCTACCCTCCATCGAAGCTGCAGGTTTTATGCGACGGGAGAAGTTCCTTCCTTGGGAGTATCTGCCTCCTCCAAAGGAGACTTGTCCGGCCTTGTGGACTCACACAGAAGAGCAGCGTTCTCGGCTGCAAAAGTGTTGTTTTCTTCACCCGAGTTGGATCACCTGGTGAAGAACTTGTACAAAGTGATCGAAGTCTTCAGTTTTCTGCATTGGACAATTGCAGCGTTAGCCAGAAAAATTGAAGATTGCCAGTCTCTGGATGAAGAATTCTCTGCGGACTGGCTCAGTGTTTTGTCGTGTGCGGACAGGGCAGTGAGAGGCGGTTCAGGGGAATTGGCCGCCCTATTCACTATGGGAGTACTCAAGAAGAGAGAACAGTTGTGCTCCTTCACATCTCGAGGAGTAACCACGAACCAAAAATCGGCTTTGTTGTTCTCCCCCTTGAGTAAGTCTCACCTGTTCCCAGAAGAAACTATCCAGCATGTACTGTTGGACCTCGAGAAAAAGTCCACCAATGATTTTCTTTCTCAGTCAGCGAGAAGACCTAAGGAACCTCCAGCGACAGGAGCTAAAGTTTCCCCTCTACAAAAGCATGCCTTTCAAGGAGGTAAGTCGAGGTGGCAGCAGAGACAAAGGACTAACCTACGAACTACCTCCAAGTGTACCAAGAAACCTCCCTTTAAGACAGAGAAATGAATGAAAGATCTTTCGCACACCCATGGGGGCGAGACTCCAAGACTACTGGGAGGAATGGAGTCGAAGAGGAGCGGAACAGTGGGTAATACAGGTGCTTCGAGAGGTATATGTGATCCCATTTACGCAGGATCCACCACTGTCCAATGCACCTGTCTTTTTGACAGCATACTCGACAGCTTTGGCTTTAGCCAAAGAAGTAGAAGAACTAATCAGCAAAGAGGCCGTAGAGGAGGTAACAGACAAGAACTCCCCAGGATTTTACAACAGGCTTTTCATAGTCCCCAAGGCATCAGGGGGATGGAGACCTGTTTTGGATGTAAGCGCTCTAAACCTCTTCGTCCGGAAGACGAAATTCCGAATGGAAACCAGTCGATCAGTAATGTTGGCCATCCAACCGGGCGACTGGATGGTGTCTCTAGATATGAAGGATGCATACTTCCATGTCCCCATCCATCAGAGCTCCAGGAAGTTCCTGAGATTCGTCTTCAAGAAGAGAGTCTTCCAGTTCAGAGCCCTCTGCTTCGGATTGTCAACCGCCCCTCAAGTATTTACTTGGATTCTTGCTCCTCTGGGAAAGTGACTGCATTTGATGGGGATCAACACAGCTTTTTACTTAGACGACTGGCTCCTGAGAGCCAGATCCAGTCGTCAGTATGTAAAGGACTTAGAAAAGACACTTACTTTGACACAGCAATTGGGTATTTTAATAAACACAGAGAAGTCCCAATTGATTCCAACTCAGAGGATTCTCTATTTAGGGATGATACTAGACTCTCTAGCTTTTTGGGCTTTTCTCTCCCTGAAGAGGATAGAGTCCTGCTTATCAACAGTCCAGCAATTTCTTGTTCGCCCGTCCTGCTCAGCTCTCGAATGGATGAGCCTCCTCAGGACCCTGGCTTCAGTGGAGAGTTTTGTCAGGGTAGGACGCCTACACATGAGGCCGCTTCAGTTCTTCCTGAAAGCAGATTGGTCTCGGAAGACACAACCGGACTCGCTAGTCTTCCCTCTGATGGAAGAGATAAAGGTGGATCTTCGTTGGTGGCATTCGAGGGAAAGATTACAAGAAGGATTTTCCCTAGTTGTGTCGAACCCCGACCTGCAGTTCTTCTCAGACACCTTGGACTGCGGATGGGGAGCCCTTCTAGAAAACAAGAGAGTATCAGGTCTGTGGACAGAATAAGAAAAGACCTTGCATATCAATGTGAAAGAATTGAAGGCCATCCTCTTAGGACTACAAGCGTTCGACCATTTAGTTACCGGAAGGAACATAGCGATCTACTCGGACAACACCACAGCGTTGTCATACGTACAGAAGCAGGGAGGGACCCACTCGTTCTATCTCAACAAGATAGCCGAAGATCTCCTCACCTGGACGAACGAGAAGAGGTTCACCCTTTTTACAAGATTCGTCCAAGGAAAAATGAACGTGATTACAGACGAACTGAGTCTTGTGAATCAGGTTTTACCAACAGAATGGACTCTGGAAGCTTTGGGGAAGACCATCAATAGACCTGTTCGCCACATCAAAGAACAATTGCCTCCCCATTTTCTGTTCTCCGATTCCAGAACCACTAGCGTGGAGAACAGATGCAATGCTGTTAGATTGGACAGGACTGGACGTTTACACTTTTCCTCCCTTCGGGATGAAAATAGAGGTATTAAACAAACTTCAATCGCACCAGAATGTGACAATGACCCTAGTAGCTCCATTCTGGCCCAGGAAAGAGTGGTTTCCGGACCTTCTCAGTCTACTAGTGGATTTTCCCAAACTACTTCCACAAAACCCATCGCTTTTCAGACAACCCCATTTCAGCCGATATCACCAAGGATTGTCCGCTCTGGCCCTGACAGGATTCAGACTGTCAGGAACCTTGTCAGAGTAAAAGTTTTTTTGCGAAGGGCGTCAGAAGCTATTGCTAGCTGCAGAAGAAGCTCTTCTGCCAAGCTTTACCAGTCCAAGTGGAGAGTCTTTAGGTCATGGTGCAAACGACAGAGCATCTCTTCTTCTGAAACATCTGTAACAGAAATTGTGGAATTTTTTTTATTTCTGAGGGACTCCAAGAAGTTGGCCACTTCGACTATTAAAGGATATAGGGCCATGCTTACATAAGTATTTAATCATAGATAGAGGCCTTGACATCTCGTCAAATCAGGACATCAGCGACCTGATCAGATCCTTTAGTTCCTCCAAAATTTTCAAGCCCGAAGAAGTGGAATGGAATTTGGATGTAGTTTTAAGGTGGCTCACCGGTCCCCAATTTGAACCATTGAATTCAGCAACCTTAAGAGATGTAACTAGGAAGGCACTATTCCTAGTCGCCTTAGCCACGGCGGGAAGAGTAAGCGAGTTGCAAACGATGAGTAAGGAAGTGGGTTTCACACAGGACAATGCAGTTTGTTCATATGTAACAGACTTCCTTGCTAAGAACGAGGATCCTTTCAGGATAAAGAACTTAACGGACTTAGTCAGGTCAGAAGACATTGTGTCCGGTCAGAGCCATCAGACACTACCTGACTAGGACAGAAACTTTGAGAGGAGAGTCGAACGGACTCTGGTGCTCGGTGAAAGACTTGTCTCGGCCTCTTTCAAAGAATGCAATGTCCTTTTTCCTGAGGAGTTTGATCCAAGAAGCGCATGCCCAAACTCAGGAACATGCTCTTAGGGTGCTGAAAGTGAAGATGCACGAGATTCGTACAGTAGCAACGTCTTTGGCCTTCAGACAAAGTATGTCTCTATCCTCCATTATGCAAACAACATTCTGGAGGTCGAAATCGGTGTTTGCATCGCACTATTTGAAGGAGGTAGAAACTACTTTCGAAAACTGTGTTAGATTAGGACCGATGTCAGTCGCGGGAATGGTTTTGGGAGAGGAAGCATAGGGGGACCCGGTTTTTCCCTCTACTATCTCCTCATCTTGGATTTGAGGTTGTTGAGTTTTTGGGAAGCCTGGGGCTACATGTACCCAAAGTACCCACCCGTCCTTATATCTGGTTAAAGGTATCATATTGTTTTTTGTGTAGGTGATGGTATTGTGTGGTTTTATCTATTCTTTTCGCCCAGGGCAAGGGCAAATTATTGATGTTTTTGTCAATCATCGGTGTACTTCCATGATTGCAAAATCCCACCATTAGTAGGGACGACCCTGGCCATTACTGCCACGTCTCCTACATGTGATGAAAGCGCAGACCAGAGGCAGTACGTATCTACCTGTAGCTGCTCTCTCACAAGGTAAAGGTACTGCAAACATTATATATAATGTGAGCACATGATTATCGTGTATTTTGTTCAGAAAGCTGTCCATATACCCACCTTCCGGGTAATGTGGATTCAGTTAATGTAATTGTTTGGTAAGTCACTTATGCAAAAATGATATTTTAATGATAAAATAAGGTTTCACATATACTTACCAAACAATTACATAATCCGAGCCCTCCCTCCCCCCCACAGATGGATGTTGCGGCTCAGTGAATTGAAGAAGTTAGCTCAGCAGTACCGGGTATTCCCAAAAGTGGGCGGGATCTGTATCACCTACACAAACAATGGCAGCGCCGCCACTGCCCCCAGGAAATTTGTGTTTTCAACTGCCAGGTAAGAAATCGTACAGCTAATGTAATTGTTTGGTAAGTATATGTGAAACCTTATTTTATCATTAAAATATTATTTTTCCTGCTATGAAAACCAGTTATACCAACTCTTACCAAGCAGTATATCAAGAAGCCTGCACTGTCAGGCCTAGACCTGTGAATTCTGATAAGTTATTCATTCATACAACTATGGTGTTAATACTACTGTGTTGCTTTCCCAGGATTTAGCTTATTCTTTTGGTATTTCTCTGTCATTTTATCATTTTTCAACTTTCATTCCATGACATATCTTTTCTACTTGGTGTGATTTTCATTCATTTGGGCACCTTTTATTTATCCTAATAAATTACTGATGTGTATTCTGCCACCTGCTGTGCCTGCTCCATAAGAGTTATTATCACTAGCTAAGCACCCACCCTAGTGGGAAAAGGAGTGCTACAAGTCTGTAGAATCCTATAGGGAATGCAGCCAATTACAGGAAAAGAAACTAAGAAGTAAAGAATAAACTGTGAAAGAGAATTTAAACAAAAGTAAGAAAAATACAAGAAGCTCATACTCTTTCTGTATGCAATTAACATATTGCTATATATCTTCTATGTTAGATGAAAAACTGTTATGCATGGGAGAGATTCAAATGCTACCTAAAAAATAGGCTGCTTATGAAAAGTGGGTTTGTGTTGAAAAAAGTCAAATTTTTCAGAAATAAAATTGATATAGAGTATACACTGAAATTTAAATGCTTATAACAACTTGACATATTTTGATTGATGCAACAGACTTGTAGTTACTTGAATCATTTACTGTCACAGGTATAGTAATTTTAGAGGAGATTATGTTTGCTCATTTCTTACATACTGGAAAAGTGGAGCATTTGTGTGGTTGATTATATTATTTGTTTGTCATTTACAGCCTCCTATGCAAATGTCCTGGAAAGGTGCTATGTAAAGGGTTCAGAAGCCATTACCTGCAATATCACTGAACACTCAGTGTGCTCAGATGGATTGTGTATATGTTTTGAGTAAGTATACATTTCCACCTCTATTAGATGTCACATAGAATTAAAAGGAAGAGACTTCATTATTCATTGTGCATGTTTGTCAACTGTTTAATGCAAAAAATGTGGCATCAGAGTTTAAATTTTCTAATTACAGTATGCACTGTATATATTCTTCTGATGATTTCAGGAATTATCATCCTAACACTACAAGTGGGAAATGTGAACCCTTGTCCAATTATCTACAGTCTCAAAACTTAACTGGTGAGTGTGTACTGTATGTATTCTATTTTTATTTTGTTATATATCGGTGCCGCTTTTGCTTGCAATTTGTGGCTGGGGTTTCATGGTGTTTTATAGAGGTCAGCTGGATGACTAAGAGTATAGTTAGAGTTTATTTCTAGGCTCTCATGTGACTAAATCAAAGGCAGTAATGATTGCCGCATTTATAGTGACCGTTTGGTCACCAGACACAGCACTTCCTTCCTTTTACTTTTCATAAGTTGGTTCTGTTCTTCCATGTATGAAAACACACCACAGTTACTTCTCATATAAGCAACAGATGTAGGTAATAGCCCTCTTAACTCCACAATATTGTTTACCTGTGTAATGTTCAAATGGAAATTAAATTCTCACTACAGGTAATACCTAAAGTCTCATGAATGCACGAGTTATCATTTTCTTGCTTTAGTAAATGTTTAAAAGTTTCTTGACCAAGATGATCACCACAAACCCCCATTTCATTATTATTACTTTAAAGAAGTTTGGTGCAACTTTTTACTTACATTTCACAATGGGTTAAATGAAAGAATATGTACAGGATTTACTGAAACAATATGTGTAGGATAATGAGGATGACGTATGACAGCCAGGGGAATAAAGGACAAAAGGAGTGATTGGAAAGTAAAATGGGGAAAGCAGTGCTACCAAATTGTTTAGTACTGTCTACGGTGTGCCACAGCTTAAAGAAAATTTCTGATACACGACATTTTATTGTGCCCTTTATTTTCTTTTAGTGTATGAAGGGAGGCCGGAGGAGTATTGCCGAGGGGATTCTTACTGCATCTCGGGGTTGGTGTGTCGTAGTCACAAGTGCCAGTGTCCTTGGTAAGTATGAATAGATCATGACACAGTTATATTTTATTTAGTCACTGTGCTTTGTTGGTATTCTTCCCAAACTCAGAACTTTGCAGTAGAGGGTTTATTTTTTCTGCTTTCTGCAGAACCTGTGAATTTTGCCAATTTACTCATAGTCAGTTATCTAGAAGATTCATAGTAGTGTAATTGTGTTTTTCTCTTGTACTAGCAATGGGTAACTATTTTTCATTCATAACTTCAGAAATACAGGGTACTATATAGGGTTTGCTTTGTACTGCATTGGTTACATCTTGTTAATGGGTAAAAATCTGTAGCCATTAAGATAATAGGTAATGTGAGGGAATGATTACTGCAATATCCCTTTAGGGACTACAGTACATATTGGCCTGTGAAATGCACTTATGTTTTCAGGCCCTGCACTTACAAAAAGGAGCAAGAGATTTGTGATTGTGGAGCTATTGAACGACCGTCACTAGTTGGTCCTATAATTGTGGGCATTATTATAGGAATAATCATAATGGTGTTTTGGGCTTGCATGGTCAAGAAGACTATAAAGAAGTAAGTTCTGCTTTTATGTACATATGAGAGTTGTGTATTTTGTAGTCAGATTTTAATCCATTTTTCTTGGTATATAGGTCTCTCTCTCTCTCTCTCTCTCTCTCTCTCTCTCTCTCTCTCTCTCTCGCCTCTCTCCCTCTCTCTCTCCTCTCTCTCTCTCTCTCTCTCTCTCCATTCCCAAAATTTTGAGGAACCAGTGTTTTGAGGCTGGTTTTTTAATTCAGTACTTTAATTGAACAAGTGTATAGTTGATCACAGTGATGAAAATAAGTGTATATATCTAAAGCCAGAACTATGTAAGACAAATAAGAATACTAGTGATTTTGCTTTTTGCAGGCATATCACTGTCCAGCATTTCAAACCATTGGCAGTACTGTATTAGTTTGATTCGGTAGGTGCAGTGCTTTTGTATGATTTCCTTTTCATTTATCATTTTTTATTAATTAACTTAATAAACTTTCCACAGGTATGCTAAGAAGAAAGCGGCGTCATTTACAAACTTTGAAAGGATTAGTAACAATCAAGAAAACACTGATTCGTATGCTCTTAGCCCTGTAACTTCAAGGGCTGTGTCAAGCCCCGAACACCGCCCTCTGACTCCAAGCGCTTTGTCAAACACTGAACTCCGGCCTGTGACTCCTAGTGCTTTGTCAAATACTGAATTCCGCCCTGTGACCCCAAGTGCTTTTCCAAGCACTGAACCCCGCCCTGTGACTCCAAACACTTTTTCAAACACTACACCCCATGTAGGACTTTCAGTTCCATCGAATGAAACTGGGGGACAAGCTCCTGTATCAAATGACACTCTGCCCTACAAGCCACCAGGAGTGGATACGTTCAGTGGTCCTCCTCCCCCTCCACTGGCATCGCTGTACGACATCAATCCACCTGTAGCTCCTTCAGCGCCTCCTTGTTATTCAGAGACCCCACATGCTACAGATATTCTTCCACCTTATTCTCTTAACCCTGTACCAAGCGATAGTGCTGCCACTTCTCTACCTTACCCAGCCAATCCAGGAAACTTACCTTATCCAGTCAGCTCCTCTGTTCCTTATTCATCCTCTGCTAGCCCAGGTGCTCCGTCTTATCCTCTCAATCCTTATGGCACGTCTGCTCCTCCTCATCCCACAGATTCCTAGGGCATCTCTGCTCCTCCTTATCCTGTGAATTCTTATGGTTTTTCAGCAGATGTGTCAAAGAAAGAGTAAAGGAATCAGTGTGGATTGTGTATCCATGAAGTTTCTTCATTTGTAATGGTAAGCATGCCAGTTTGTTCTGAAATTCAAACTTGGACATGTTTCCTTAATCAATTGGATGGAATTATTTTAAATAGGATGAGAATAATGTTTTATTAAATGGTATAATGGCTACAAATGGTACCATAATGTCATGACTAGAGTTGATATATGTATTACTCTAACAAGGGCTGTATTTGTTATTTTTGTGTATCCTGTCAAAAGTAACTTTCTTTGAAGATATGGTTAAACTACATTGTGAATTAACTGTGTGTAGTAACCATGAGTATAGTACAGTAGTACCTCGAGATACGAAAGGCTCTACTTACGAAAAACTCGAGATACGAAAGCCAATGCGAAAAATTTTACTGCTCTACATACGAAAAGTTTTCAAGATACGAAAGGTTGTTGCTGTAAAGTCCCGAGATTCGCCCGGACCACCGAGAACAATTTTAAAACTCCCACGCCGCCAACTTAGTAAACTCGCCACCATCCTCCCGCTCTCCCATTGGTTCCTGATGCTAGTCACCCCATAAGGTCCTGCTCTCCTATTGGTCAGCATCTACCCCTTGTGCTTTAAGTATTCTATTGGTAAAAGGATGCTGTAAATTGAAAAACTTATTCATGCAATACATTTAATTAAAAAAAAAACATTAGGTAAAGATAGAATAAAGAATAGAAATGAATGGTTATTATACTGTTTGGTAGTTTCAGTAGTTGAAGAGAGATAATGAAAATTTATGGCTTACTGTGTAAAGTGATTGCTTGTTGATCGTTCAATACTCGTAAGTGCTGGATGTAAACAGACGTTTGGAAGCTTTTTTTTGTTTGTTTATTATAGTTAATGGAGTACATGCAATAGGTACATTTAATAAAAAAATTGTGAATTAGATATCATAAAATATAAAATAAATCAGACTGCTATCATCGAAGCCAACAAATACGTATTTTTTAGAATTCTTCTTCTGTTTTAATATTACGTTACATATGTTTCATTATAGCTGTCAGTAACTCGGTATCTCCATTAGGTAAAGATAGAATAAAGAATAGAAATGAATGGTTATTATACTGTTTGGTAGTTTCATTAGTTGAAGAGAGATAATAATGACAATTTATGGCTTACTGTGTGCTAGGAAAAATGATTGCTTGGCGCTCGTTCGATACTCGTAAGAAGGGTAAGAGCTGAATGTAAACAATCGATTGGAAGGTTTGTTTTTTGTTTGTTTGTGTATTATAGTTAATGATTAATTAATAATTATTTGAAATGAGTACATAATGATTATTTATACATTTTATTGGCATATTCTAAGCTTTTAGCTCTTAGGTTTAGATGTCAGAATCATAGACTAGGCTACAGTAGCAACCGCTAACATAGGCTAGGCTTATTGCTAAGGGACATATGCTAAAGTCCTGATATATGCAGTAAAAATGGGGTTGAACATTACATGCAGTTGAATATTACTCAAGTATGTACAGTATTTTGCCTTTTTGGAGTCATATTTCTTCCGTCGAATTGGCATTGTAACCCTAGAACGTGTTTTAGGCCTGGAAATATAATTTACTGGGGTGTTTTTGGAGGGCTTGGAATGGATTAGCCATTTTACATGTAAAATGTGTTCCAAGATACGAAAATCTCATGATACGAAGGCCGCCTCGGAACAGATTCATTTCGTATCTCGAGGTACCACTGTACTTTGTTTCATTTATTTCTGCATACTCTTTTTTTTCATACTGTTATGGAAAAGAGTATGCAGTTACAAGGGAGAGAATGAATTAGCTTATTTGACAAAACTTTCAATGTGGACAGTCCTTTGACTGATATATCAAGGAACTTAACTTGGGGTCACTCAAAATTGTAATAATGTTGCTGAGACTTACAGTACTTTTTGTAAAACATTCCAAATTTTTATGGTGAGCTAAAGAGTATGTCTTAATTTGTAGTGTTCCACAGAAATGCAATCTTATTCACAGAGATATAAAGAAAAGTTAATGTAGCAGAGAATCCAGGTGCTTTAAATACTTGATCAAAGATTAAGTAATTAAATCATTATCACATATATAGTCTGCATTCAGTAAATTATCATAACTGTAAAACACATTAAAGAAGTCATCTGAGAATTAATTGTTTGAAAGAAAGTATTTTCAGGGATTTGTTCTTCCCTAATTATTGGTACCAACGATTTCCAGAAATGGGCCGTGAAGGGCATGCAGTAAACACTAGAGGGATATCGGTTATGTTTGAGATTTACATCACCATAAAGAATTTTGGATAAAGTTCTGATTGCTGTAAAGAAGCTTATGTTAGGTGCATGATCTACAATGTGAACATTATAAGAGATTTATTTCTGTGCAGAAATTGTCAGTACGCTGTACTGTCTGCATGGTAATTTCCTTTAGTTTAACATAATGGTCGAGAAATTATTTGAGATATTCCCCACAGTACACTGTGCTTTTATGAAGTTTTCTGTGATCCATGTTTGAGGTGCTGTTTGTACAGTATTGCAAATGAATATTCAATTTCTCTGTGTAATGAATAATTTGCAAGTAGTATGGTTGTACATGATAATTATATGTATAGATATCTTTTTATTACATTGAAAGTTATTGGTGGTATTACGTATAGTCAATTTTTGGGGGTAATTTGATGAAAAATGGCAGGTAAAGTACTACTATGGGGTTGTTTACTATTTTAAATAAATATATATTACATTTACCTATTGTTCATGTTTACTGGCCTGTTCCAGGGCCAAAAGTTTAGCATTTTATTTAGATCTTAGACATTGTAATTGTTTCTTGTATTCAGAATTTAAAGATACTATTTTAATTATAATTGTTAATCTCGCTTTTAAGTGCCTCGTTGGCCTATTTTAATTATAATTGTTATTCTCGCTTTAAAGTTCCTCGTTGGCCAAGTGGATTTCGCACTCGGCTACCAAACCGGTGGTCCGAAGTTCGATTCTCGGCTCGGTCAACGTGGAACCAGATGAATTTATTTCTGGTGATACAAATTCATTTCTCGATATAATGTGGTTCGGATCCCACAATAAGCTGTAGGTCCCGTTGCTAGGTAACCAATTGGTTCCTAGCTACGTAAAAATATCTAATCCTTCGGGCCCTCCCTAGGAGAGCTGTTAATCAGCTCAGTGGTCTGGTAAAACTAAGATATACTTAATTTAATTCTCTCTTTAATTGTTATAAGATTTTTATGAAACTTGTTAGGGTACCTTTTAAGTATGTATTTTGATAATTTCCCGTGTTTATAGCTTGACATACTTTACGTTAGCTTTCAAGAAAACTTAGCTCTCACAGCGTTGGTCAAAATCACAGGTGAAAGGAAAAAAAATATGTTTTTCTCTGATTTTGAGCCACAGATATAAAGTTTAGCTCCCAAAAGGGTGGTCAAATCACAGTTAAAATTAAAGACAAAAGTTTTTTCCCCAGATTTTTATGAATCTTACCTGGTAGGTATTTTAGGTGGTTGATTATTAATTTCAAGGCCTCATGGTAATTAAAAGGCAGAGGTTTAACCTGTGTTCCCCTTCTGAAGCCTCAAAGTGTTAATAATAAGTCAGCTTTGTAACGTATTAAAATGGAATGCAGTGAAATGTAGTGAAGGGTCATAGATTACAGTACTACTACAGTATTACCCATGGTTTTGGGCTCTCAGTGAACATTTCAGCGGACATTCTATTGAAGATTCCTGACTGAAAATCTTGTGCTACATTGGTCTTAAAGGAAAAGAAGTGATACTTCATAGGTATGTCCAGATTGTATTTCGTTTATGAAAACCCAATGTTGTTGTTAAAGGGTACAGCATAGTGTGCCTTGCTAAGTTCAGTGTAAGAAGTGCTGAATGGTCTTTGCAGTATCCCTCTGCTCTTGGCCTCGTGAATATGTCCAATTTTTTCAACTTTTTCTTCGCTCCATTTTTTGTGCCTTGTCTAAAGATGAGTCCATGGGAACAGTTGAGCAAAAATCTAGAAATTTGGCTCTGTATTCTTTGTAGACTGTCGTATAATGGTAATTATTTAGTGTCAGTTATTTGTACATAATACTCAATGCTTCCTCAGGACACATGATATTCATGGGAATGGTTGAGTTCCTTAAAACTATTTCATGTTTCATAAGAATTCAATGATGCTTCATTCATCCGTAAAAGAAAAATCAACTGTCCGTGTCATAACACCTCTTAGGAACAATTTTTAGGGAAATAATTTTCTGACATGAGACCTAGAATTTAAAATTCTGGATGGTAATGTTGTAAGCATTTTTTCATACTTTTCTTCATGAAGCTACAGTTTATATTGGGACCAGCAGACTGTGCAAGGTCCAGTTAAACTCTTCCAAATTTTATTCCAAATGTAACACTGCCCCAATAAGTATTCTTCTGGAATCCAAATTTCCAGTTCCATTCTTACATTGTTTCCTTCTGAAATAAGGAAACCTGATAAAAGACAGTATGTATATTTTGTCATGATAGTTTTGGAGAGTATATAGGGAAATACTGATTAGGTTGATTTTGTACTTTTTATTAATTGTTCTTTCATGAAAAGGCCATGAAAGTACTTCAGGCCATCGTTTGTCTTAAACATATGTGCACAAATTAAGGCTGCCAGTCAGTTGATGCCTTAGGAATCTCTTGCCTGTTTTGCTTGCATTTTATAGATATTTTATATACTAGCCACTTTTAAAATATAGTCATGGTAAGTTATTAATTTTTAAAAATAATTATAAAGCAGATAATGTGCTTTTACACTTTTAAAGTATTGCATTTTGTAAAGTCATTAGAAGTTCATGGCCACATATAAGATGTTTATAAGCTTGCTGATCCATGTGCTTACAGTTACTATAGTAGTTACTATGTTTGTGCCTTCAACCATTACTAAATGCATTTGGATGTTAGAAAAAAGATTCTCTTATTTGGTGCAATATTATACACTATAACGTGTAATATATTTTGTAAGTGTGGCATTTCTCCAGTATAAGCTTTGATGCAAACTTTTACACTAATTTTTAGAGTTGCAGAATTCAGGTGTAAGAAACTTTCACCATAGTGTATTTTAGAAAGTTTCCCTTATATCTCAGTGTACCTCAGATAAATTTTATTTTATTTGGTTTCCGTAGTTACTACTATACTGTACATTAAGATTTAAGATACAAATTACTTAAAGTGCAAAATAGTAGAGTATAAGCAGTTGAATGTTTCTAATGTAATCCTGGTTGTACACTTTTAAATATTTCTCCAAGCAAATTTTTAGTCATTATTGCTATATTGAATCTCAAACTTCGCTTATGTATAAAGACAAAAGCCAGTACCGCATTGATATTATGAGACATAACTGCCTTTGTGTAAGTGACTTTATTCCTTGACCAGCCATTAGAATCTTCACAAGAAAACAGTTTTGTTAGAATAATTATGATGCTGTTGTTCCCCATATATTTGCTAGGTTTTTGTTCCAAGCCCCTTTTGTGCAAGGTAACAAAAGCTTTATAAACTATACAGTACATGTTTTCTTTTTAGTACAGCTATATGATACAATTCTTGTTTAGATTTTAAACTTTGCTTGAAACAAGCATTAAAAAATACTTCACTTTACTCTATAACTTCACATACGAATTCTAGAAATTTTTAGAATGTGATGTTTAATATTCTCTTTCTTGCATAAATTAATTTTTGCACATTGAATTCACATGTAACCAGGGACTTCAGTACTGCAGTACAGTACATGTTCAAGCGTTCTGCCTTAAATAAGTGTACAGTAGTATATGATTGTTCTAAATCATTTTCACCTTTTCCTATTAGCTCACAGTCATTAAAGAACAGGATTACAGTGTAACTAGTCTATTTCTTAATGGCTTCAGTATTTGAATATTGCAAAGTGTGGTACAAGATAAATCATATGGGTAAATCATTTGTAGTTAATCAAGGTATCATTATTTTTGAATGTTGTTTTCAAACTTGTATAATCATCTGTAATGGAAACAAAACAGTTTTTAGATACAATATATAGATGCATAGTCCAGTATTTTTCCACAAGGCTTTTTAGATTTTTATATAAATTCACAGATCATTACCTTGATCTTCATTTTATTTTTATACGAAGCACTTCTGGTCTGGCTAGTACAGTTGGTAGTGTGTTGGCCTCGTAATCTCCGGGCCAGCGTTTGCTTTCTATCGAGGGCAAAGTGATACTGTCTATTGTATGGTTACTGCCATGAATAACGTCATGGTAGCGGGTTGGGGTTATCCGGCTGACGTCCAACCAAGAGGCAATACCCTGTGGCAAGACTAACTTTATAACACCTTTTTTTTTTTTTTTATGTATGACTTGAGTGACTGGTTCAGTATTGTTGGTCAGAAAATATTCTATCCTTGGAGCTATATTGTGTTTTATTAACAGTCACTGGCATAGTATTTCTTTCACATGCTATATGTGTGAGTTACAGTCACAAAAACTTGGTGTAAAATAGGTAACTAACCTTTCGGAAACAAAGGTGTACGAATATACCCATGGTTGTAAGTACCTCACCGATTGCAACACACTTTAAGATGACTCTCTACTGTTTTCAGGTTCTTGCCCTCTACAAAGGGTTGTCCAGTTTTTTATTAGAATGTTTGCGCTGATTTTTTGCTGCTTCCATTCTGTATGTTACTTATCCCTCAGGAATTGAATTAGTTAAATAGTTGGTCACTTTTTCAGGTAATGCATTAAGTAAATTCTAATGTAATATGTTTATTTAGTGCAGTAAAGATCAGTATTATTTTGTTCATGTTAGACTTTGGAAGTTTTGAGGTTACCTGTATTAAAAACTTATATGTATCAGAAATTGTATTTTTATTTTGGCCTACTTTATCTTTTTTTTTTCTATTTTGAATCCACAGCGTTTGCTGAGTTAACAGTGAAGAAACAGTATAGGGTACTATTTATTTTAACTTTGGAGCTAGATCCTGCTGGCATATGGCCACCTTCATCTTGTGCCAACGACAATTTAAAAAATTGTAATGTAATTGAGAAGCGCTTTAACCTCAGAACGTCGTAACCCGAACCCGTCGTAACCCAGGAACTGCCTGTATATATATATATATATACACACACACACACACACACACACACACACACACACACACACACACACACACACACACAGGCTGCCCAAGGAACAAAGGATTCTGCTGGCACAGAACTCCAAAACTAACAACTAAGGTAATGTGAGTATTACGTATGTATATTTTGATGAGTGGAAATTACGAAGAAACCTGAAATGGGAAATTAAGAAAAGTAATTGAAAACAAGAAATAGAAAATAAACGTATGAACAGTTGATCAAGGTAAAATTTGCAAAGGAATTAATAACAGAAATTGAATATCAAGAAAATCTTTTGAATAACTTATTTTGGAGCTATTCCATTTTACCAATTGCATAAACAGACTAGATGTCTCTCTCTCTCTCTCTCTCTCTCTCTCTCTCTCTCTCTCTCTCTCTCTCTCTCTCTCTCTCTCTCTCTCATTTCAATTCAACCTCCTTGATATATTAAGGGATATTCCAGTATACTCCTTTTAGGTACATGAGGAGATGACGGATAGGTGACAGGTAGAATACATTAGGCATATCTCTCTGGATCTGAAAGAGCTGAGAGTGACTGCAAATTAAATTCTTCAAGAACCTATTGCCATGTTTATGTAAATTATGGTAAACATTGATTTTAGTTATTGATTAAGAATGCCAATTAAAGGTGGTATTACAACGCACATTTGAGAAGTACATTAATATGGGAAATTAACCAAGTGGAATTGATTAAATAGCTAGACTTAATGGCTAAGTAGCTTTAGTACGAAGGATTTTAAGCCTTTAAGGCCGTGAAAACTACATTACTTTGGAATGATGTTAGAGAATGTAGAAATAAAGAAAAATCAGTGGAAGGAGGGAGGGGAAGGGCTAAGTCTTGTGAACAAGGTAACATAAACCAGCTAAGCAGTGAAAGGCCGAAGCGTATTCCAAGTAAGGAAAGTGGTTTAACTCAATAACCCCGAGGAAGAAGCAACACCAATAACTACGGAATGGAAATATACGAAAAATCCAATGAACCATTTCATACGAAGTAAAAGCTTCTTGCAGATGTCGTAGAAAGGAATAAAGGAGAAACGGAATGAGATGAAATTGTCGTCAGTGACGTAATAGTAACATATAGGGATGAATTTTGGGGGATAAGAATTAAGAGATAGGATACGAAGGAGATATTTTATCTTCGTCTAGATGACATAATCAATAACAGACCTGCATAAAACATAAAACACGCCTGAATAAATGTCGGCAAAGGATACTAATGTCCGAAAAAAGCTTTCAGGTAATCAGAAAAGAGAGTGATAAAGACAGACGTCAAAAGACATGAAAAATAAAAAAAAAAAACAATGCGAAATAAACAGAAGAAGGGACATTGGAAATGGAAATCTCCCTGTTTTATATTAAACACAGACATATCTAAAAGATTTAGGTGAAATAAGGTTAAAATGTCTTCCCCACCCGTGCCTCAGAAAAGAGCGAGAGAGAGAGAGAGAGATAAAGACAGCCGCCAGACATGAAAAAACGATAAATAATGCGAAATAAATTGAGGAAGGGCATTGGTGTCTTCATATTATATTAAAAACACAAACATATAAAAGATTTAGATGAAATAAGGTTAAATGTCTCCTCCTTCCACCCGTGCCCGTCTTCCCTTCACTGTGCAAGGCCCGGTGCTGGCATAGTGCCAAAAGAGGCACTGCTCCTGCGGCAGCAGCTTCGGCTTCCTTCGCGTGCCCTTCGTCATTCTCGTCACCTGACGTCGTCCCCAACGACGTCGTTCGTCTCCGACGTCCTGAAGCCGAAATAAAGGGCGAGGGAGGAGAAATATAAGAGGAAGTCTGACCTCCCTCCCTAAGGACGTCGCGATGCTTCTTCTATAGACGATCTTTCTGAGGAGGTGAACGAGACCCTCCTTAGGCCTACGCAGAAGGGATTATTTCATATTTTTTTTTGGACGGGTCGGTCCTGGAATGTGAGTTTGGGCGTATTTTGTTTTTTTTAATCCCTAAGCGTTATTTTATTAGAGTATTTTATATATTTTGTCTTATATCAATCTATGCCGTGTGATAGGTAGGCCAGGTTAACGGGACATAGGAGAAGGGCAGGACTTAAAAAAAAAGTACTTATTTTACGTATTTTGGAAGTCCTAAGCGCCACATATAATGTTAGAGTATTTTATATACGTTGTATTTTATATCTATTTGCTGTGTTATACCTACACCAGGCTACGACGGGTACTACCTAAGGTTGACGGGACATTGTAGAGGGGCTGAACTTAAAAAAAGGACTTATTTTAGTATTTTAAAATCTCTAAGCCTAGTTTTGGATGAATATTTAATAAATTTAATTCTTTTGTTTGTGTTTGAGGAAGTTAAATGTAATAGGTAAAGTCAACTTGACTTTTAAAGAGGGCAGGACTTAGAAACGGACTCATTTTATATTTTAAAAGTCCTAAGCCTCATTTTGGATGAATATTTCATAAATTCAAGTCTTTTATTCGCTCTTGAGTAAGTTAAATGTGATAGATAATGTCAACGGGACTACTTAAGAGGTCAGGACTTGAAAATATACGTACGTGCAAAGCCTAACAGGTTTGGTTTACTAGCTTAGGTTAGGTAAGGCTAGAGTAAGTTGTTTTTAAATATCATGACAACCTCGGTAGGTTATGCCTATATGTTTTCTTTGTGCATAAAGCCTAGATTAAACTATTTCCTAAAGCATGTTTAAAATCGTGGTTTTGAGGGGCAAAAACCTCACTAATCCTACAGTTTAGGGGGTCCAAATTCACTGTGTTGCATAAATCCTAAAAGATCAGCAAACAGGTTCATCGAATTTTTATTGTATCGTGGAAGAAATTGAAGAAAATGAGCAGTTCATCTGCTTACAGAAGCAGATATTGTAATTAAACAAATGGAAATAGCCTTACGGGAGGACGTAAATTAGCAAAAACATGTTTTGGGGGATATTGACCCATAGATTTTTTAGAAAATCATGTCTCTGCTTCTGTAAGCAGAAAAACTGCATGTTTCTTAGATTTATCATAAAGTGGCTCCTGAGGAGGAAGAGCCTGTGCCAGGTTCCTACCTAGT
The DNA here is from genome assembly GCF_015104395.2 of Macrobrachium nipponense. Taxonomy (NCBI): domain Eukaryota; kingdom Metazoa; phylum Arthropoda; class Malacostraca; order Decapoda; family Palaemonidae; genus Macrobrachium; species Macrobrachium nipponense. The sequence continues at coordinate 61,535,382 of NC_087220.1, forward strand.
TCCTTAGTGCTAGTTGCAGGCACACTACACTATTTGTTGTTTATTTACAATATGCTTTTGTAAGCAGGTAAACTGCTCATTTTTGAGCAAATATACTTCTGTTTGCAGATCTGTCAAGAGACAAAAATGGAAATAGAAACGTGACCTTAGGGTAACCTACTTTTGGGAGTAGGGTGAAGCTGTAATACATACAGTAATTCTGTAATGGCGACTTATTCACTTTGGAGGCCTAGGCAGATTATTTATTATGGAATGATGATTTAATTGTACAGGTACTTTTAACACAGTTTGTGTATACGTAAGTTAGTTGAGATAAACTTTTTTTAATTTTTTTTCCTTTTGACAGCTTCTGTCATAATACTTGGTCTTACGTTTTTTATATGTTCACATGAGTGATATTATATACCAAACTATTTTATGTAAAAAAGTAAAAAGACAAAATAGGGTCGCACATTGTAATAAAGATTCTCAAACAAAATTTAAACCTTCATAAAATTTAGGTTAAGAGTGTTAGGTTGTTTGCTTGTCTTCATCAGTGAAAGCTAAGGTTAGGTCCTGAGCACTCAACTGCTGCTTTCATCACGAAAAGCTATCAGCTTTGATGATAGTATGAGGAGATCAGAGGATTCTCAGAGTTTGTGGGTGACACAGTCTTTGTGGACATTTTGGGACTGAATGATAACAGTCACTGTGGTGAGGTGAGACTTCTTTCTGCTGATGGTGAAGTACCATAGTCAATTCTTGGCCTGAACTCCAAACAGTTGTACATCATCGAGCTGATTGATGTGTTCTCTCTGGTCCTGTATCGGTCAGCCTCCTAGCCATATTATAAAAGACAGGCTTATCAAATTAACTCTCAACCTTTACACTAAAGAAATCTAGCATCCTCTTGTGGATTGCCATGACCATCTTAGTGACAGCTCATTTCTCGACTAAACTGTCCTTCCCACCTATGTGGATATTCAGCCCCAAGTAAGGCAATGATTGGTACTTATACAAAAATAGTATTTTTTCAGCATTTCATGTTTATTAGATTAAACTATTGCTTTATGTCAAACTTTTTCTATTTTATGTTTCGTATGTATAAAGAATTGCTCTATGTCAACTGATTTAGTTCCTAAATACTTTTGAAGTAGTTTTTAAGATTTCAGTTTAATGCAAGTTTATACTATACTTTGTTTTTACTTTTCAAATAAATACAGTAGATAAATATCAATCGAAACTACAGCTGCTCCCAACTTTATCTGCGTATTGGACAGTATAGTATAAATCTTCCTTTTGATTGGGATGTTTATTCTTAGAATTGTTCTGTATTTCCAGATAAAGTGGTGCACCAGCGTGTGAACTTCAAGTGGTCATTGTTACGTACAGTGAGGAAGGGATTTTCCTGTAGCCAAGTAAATAACTTGTATGGTGCTATGTTCTATAGGTAAATAAGGAAATACGTATTGTGATTATCAGTATTAATTGGGCCATGTTGGCTTTCTTCATTCTCTTGTAATACACAGTATTTGGGATAATATAGTAGTACTGCTTTAACTGTAGAAAGCCTTTATAACTTACTAGACAAAATGCATATATGTGCTTTATGTGGGAAAGAGTGTAGCACTCAATTTATGTATGATTTTCATATGAGCACCCACGATGAGGTTTTCACTTGCGTGGAATGCGGGAAAGAGTTTAACAGGAAATACTGTTATGTTCGTCACATGAAAATTCATACTGGAGAAAAGCCATTTGTTTGCCCCAGTTGTGGAAAGGGGTTCCATGATAAAAATGACCTTGTAGTCCACGTCAGAATACACACTGGAGAAAAGCCGTACAGTTGTGTGAAGTGTGGGATGAAATTTAGCCGCAAAACTAACCTTCGTAGGCACATGGCGGTGCACACGCAAGAGAAGGCGTTTTTTTGTGAGGAGTGTGGAAAGGGATTCACGCAGAAGGGAAACCTCAAGACTCACATGAGAATTCACAGGGGAACCGAACCTTATCATTGTCCTGAATGTGGGAAGAAGTTTAATTCGAAATCGGGTTTGGAAGAGCACTTAAAGTCCTACTTGAAATTCACGTGTTTAGATTGCGGAAGGATATTCAGGAGGCAGGACCTTTACGATAGCCACATTGCAACACACACCAAACGGGTATCATACGATTGCGCCGAATGTGAAGAGAAGTTCCCTCATCAAGACGAGCTGAAAAGCCACTTGGCTATTCACACATCGTTCAAGTGTAAGGAATGTGGAAAGGAGTTTTCTCTGAGGGGCTGTCTCAATAACCACATGACATCGAAGTCCTGTAAGAGATCTTGTGCCGAGTCTGAGAATAAACTGTCTGAAAGTGTGCCAAGTAAATTTGCCATTAAGGAAGAAATTGAATCGCCTGATCTACTACAGAATGACCTGAAACCAGAGACAATATACATTAAAGTGGAAAGTGAAGAGATTTAATCTACAGTTTATGTTTAGAGGAGTTGAGTGCAGGCAGAAACTTAGTACTACGTATAGGATTACATGCTTAGTTTTGTTATTAGGAATAAATGTATGCCAAAGAAGCTTTTTTTATTCATTTACCTTCATGGCATATCATTACTGTATGTATACGTACAGTAATTAAAAAAGATTATATTGATGCAGAGTCACAACTCAAGACATTTTAGTCTTCCTCTGAGTTTTTTTTAAAGAAAGATAGACATCTGGCTAGGACATGACCAAGGAAACAGATAAACAATAAAAGACAGAAAACAGTGCAGCTGGGGACAAAGGGTTGCTGCAAAGAACATTTAATATGTCTGAAGTGTGGTGTTTCAGGCTCACCAAACCTATATAAAATATAGCTTGTATATTGTTCCGATACGTAATACAAACCATCGGTCCTTTAACAATAGGAAGTAGCTAGCGGCAGCTGGAACGGTCGTAAGCTTCGAACAAGGGGAGAACGGTAGTTAACTGCTTGTCCGATCGTCGCGCGGCGGTAAACAAATCACTTTTGCTTTTGGCCGTGTGTGGATAGGACGTGCTCGTCATCGCTCTGCCCGCTTTGTCGTTTGCTTTGAGTATCTGCCCTCTTTTCCCTAGTGTGATTGAGAGTAATTGTTGTAAGTACTTTGCATTTCTTTTGTTCATTAATGATGAGTGATCAAGAAATGGAGATTTCGCCGCGCCCCCCAGTCGCCCGTAGAGTGTGTCCCGGGCTGGAGGGGCGTAGATGCGGCGGATTCAGATCATTTGTGGATGTGGATCCACACGAAGTTTGTACTCGTTGTCGGGGGCGAGAGTGCTCCCGCAACGAGCCATGTGTAACTTGTATGCATTGGTCCGAGGCGCAGTGGGTGCTGTACGAGGGCAGGAAGAGACTTAGGCCGCCCAAGAAGTCATCGGAAAGTCCAGTGACTCCTTTGGTAACGGACACTTCGTCCTCTTTCCTGCCCCCCGGCCAGCCCCCACGTTTCGCGCCTTCCCCTGCGGGGGGGTAGCGGAGTCCTTCTCCTCTCTCGATCCGTCGAGTGTGGAGGAGGGCGCCCGCTACCCGGACGTCCAGTTGTACTCGGGGTCTTCCGTACGCTCTGGGTGGGGTTCTTCTCCCCCCAAGCGTGAGGAAACCCCTCTAACTAACCCGACTGTTGCTTCCACAGGTGTGCCATCAGCGAAGGACGACCTGGGACAGGTGTGGGAGCCGCTGGGACTGCAGGGAGTGCCTAGCATACAAGAGTTGATTCAGCGGTTGGCGGGGTCGGCAGTTGTCACTCATGGTACGGTAACCACTACTACCACTACATTAACTACACCAGCATATGAGATGCCACCGCACTTGGTGTATACACCACATGTAATGTCGGTGACACCAACGGCTGCAATTCAAAAACCGATTGCTGCCGTGCCAAAGAGGACGGTGCCACCACCACCTGGGTTCTTTGTATTGCCGACCCCGGACTTCCGCTGCCCCAAGAGTACCCCCCTGGACCTGCCGCCAGTGCCGAGGATGACGGTAGCTGCCGACAGGACGCCTGGCTCTCCTGTGGTACCTGCCGTGCCTGCCGTACCTGTTGCTGTCCCTGCTGCTCATTCCCTTTCAGATAATGTTCCTGCTGTTCCTGCTGTTCCCGGACCTGTTCCTGTTGTTCCTGCTGTTGGTGGTGCTGTCACAGTCTCAGGTCTTTCCGGACAGGTGCAGTCGGGCCCTGTTGCTTCGGCAACTGCCCCGGCTCCCTCCTGGATGGAAGACCTGACGTCTGTCCTGCGGAGCCTGGCGAAGAAGAAGAGGAAGAGGAAGAAGGTGTCGTCGTCGTCTTCGTCGTCTTCTTCGTCGTCTGCTGCCTCTCCTTCCCCTTCGACTTCTAAGGCTAAACAGCCGAAGAAGGCTGCCTCCTCCCCCCCTAAGAAGACTCCTTCGGGATCTTCGAAGGGCCCGGCTCGCTCAGGCGAGTCGGGGAGCTCTTCTGCTGGTCCTCCTGTTCCTTCGGGAATGGGGCCCGTCTCTTCTTCTGCAAAGAAGAAGACGACGGGGACCAGAGGTGCACCAGCCTCGGCTGGTGCGTCCTCACCTGGTGCTAGCGGTTCTGCCGCTAAACCAGGTTCCGTCTCGGCCGCTTCTCGTTCGCGAGAAGTACCGAGTGGACGCTCTTCCACGGGAGACCGTCCAGCCAAAGTTTTGACGTCAAGACAGCGGCGCGGAGCAGAAGACTGGCGAGAGTCGTGCACACGACTCTCGCCAGGCCAGTGGACGCTCTCGCAGCGATCAACTGGCTGCTCGGGCTGACGTGACGGTCGCTGACCAGCCACGGGTTGAGGCGAGGAAGGAGTCCCCGCGGCCGCCGGTACCAGCCACGGCTGGTACCAGCGGCTTGACGCGCCGAGAGGACGCTGGCCGGTCTCGACGCGACAGAGAGCCTAGCAGGTCACCCGTACGCCGCTCCCGATGGGACCGGGCGGAGACGGTGACCAGCGGCAGCTCGCCTGACGCTAGAGATCGGTCTCGACGTTCTCAGCCGAGCCTATCGCCCCAGGCGAGCGGCAAGGCTAGGCCTGCTGCTCGATCGCCACCGCGGGTTGACGATCAGCAGCAGCCCTCCACGCACGCTGGTCCTGCCAGCGAGCGAGGGGGGAGCGTCAGGTCTGCCTCTCCCATACCTTCAACCTCCTCGGGCTATACCGGGAGGAGCGAGGTACCGAGGAGTGATCACGAGAGGTGCGCCGCTCGTGACCCGGCTATGACGCCGTATGGCTCAGGCACGGTTTTAGGACCGACCAGAACATACGCGCAAGTAGTTGGAGGCGACCGTCAGGGGTCTGTCGCTGTTCCTCCTTCCGAAGGAGGAGTATCGCGGGACCTGCTCTTGCTGGAGGGACTGGACGGTCCTACTCCACAAGACGCAGTAACTCCCGAGATACAGAGGAACTTTGCAGAAGTCATTAAGCTGATTCGTCAGCATAATGACCTTGCGGAAGGATCGCCGCTACCACCGGCAGAGCCCACGTCCCGGCTCGAATCATTTTGGGGTCCCAAGAGGGAACCCAAAATGATGGTGGGGTTACCGCGATCAGAGCTTGCAGACTCAGTCCTGGATCAGGTGGAGAATCTCGTCTCCGGACGGGAGGACTCGCTAAAATCCGGACGGTCTTCTAAGCTGCTTCCTCCCCCTCTACAGCGGCAGAGGCGATTCTACGTGCCTTCGGAAGACCCGATACTGCCGAAACAGGTTAACCCGGAGTTAGCGAGGCTGACTCCAGGTGTGTCCCTGCAGCAGCTCCTGTCGGAGAACCTATGGTTCTCGCAGCAGGAGGCACTTGCCCTGGAATCTACCGCTATGGCAGCGTTCCAGGCAGTTTCCTGGTTGGATTTGTGGTCCCTCACAATATCCAAAGTAGCGGCCGGCTCCGGGAGTTCTGCTCTCGAAGACGACGCTTCTTTTAGGAGACTGTGCCAGTCTGGAGGAAGAGCGATCTCTTACCTCGCCCATCAGACTGCTAACCTGTGGGCCAACTTGGTTCTTCGACGTAGGGACGCAGTCCTTACCCGAGTGACCAAGGGGGCCGGGCGTGAGGCGGCACTCGGGCTTCGAAATGGACCCATTAGGAGTTCCCCAGCTCTCTTTCCCGGAGAGATGGTGGAAGCTGCAGTGGAAAGGCGGCGCACTGACGACAGTGACCGCTTAGTTCACCAGGCAGTCTCGAAGGTTACTGGGCAATCTCGAGCGACTGCGGCCAAACCAAAGAGCTTGGCTAGCGCTTCCACGGCGGCAAAGACGGTTGCACCGTCCAAGCCCCGTGTGAAGACTCCTGCTGTTTCAACTTCTGCTAAAGGAGGCCGTAACCAGCCCTCCTCCCAACCCTCCTTTCCCCGAGGAGGTGGTGGGAAGAAGTCGAAACGAGGAGGGAAACGCTAGGGACGGCGTTCCCCCTCACCTGCTGCCGGAAGTGGGGGGGTGCCTGGCGAGCCATTGGGCGACTTGGCAGCGCTACGGCGCCGAGAACTGGATAGTAGACGTCCTTCGGGAGGGGTATCTACTACCCTTCGAGTCTCGGCCCCCCCTCATCTCCAAACCGATCCATCTACAGACCTATGTCCGGGGATCAGCAAAGGACAACGCTCTTCGACAGGAGATCAAGACCATGCTGGCGAAACGAGCTGTAGAAATCGTGGAGGACCAGTCACCAGGCTTTTACAGCCGCCTCTTCCTAGTGGAGAAGGCATCGGGGGGCTGGCGTCCGGTGATAGACCTCTCTCCCCTGAACCGCTTCGTTCGCACGACGCGGTTCACGATGGAGTCGGCACGCTCGGTGCTCGACTCGATCAGGGGAACGATTTCATGCTTTCAGTGGACTTGAAGGACGCGTATTTTCAAATACCCATCCATCAGTCCTCCAGAAAGTACCTCCGCTTCATCTTCGACGGGACGGTGTACTAATTCAGGGCACTTTGTTTCGGTCTCTCAACCGCCCCACAGGTGTTCACGCGAGTGTTCACTCTGGTGTCAGCTTGGGCCCATTCGCACGGGATACGTCTTCTGAGGTATCTCGACGATTGGCTAGTCCTGGCGAGCTCCCGCTCGCAGTTGCTACAGGACAGAGATCGACTCCTCAAGTTTTGTCGCGATCTGGGGATCGTGATAAACTACGAGAAGTCCGATCTCGAACCCAAGCAGAAGATGAAGTACCTGGGTATGCTGATAGACACGGTAGCAGGGCAGGTCTTTCCCGCAGACTTGCGTATCAGCAAATTCAGGGAGGCAGCCGGCCGGTTCCTGTCTCGGCAGGAACAGGCAGCACAGCAATGGCAAGTCGTGATTGGCCATCTGTCGTCACTCGAGAAGTTAGTCCCTCACGGGCGTCTTCACCTGCGGTCTCTCCAGTGGAGGCTAAGGGAGAGTTGGTCTCAGGCCAAGGATCCTCCTTACTTTCCCGTGGCTATCACGGACAAGGTGAGGCAGGACCTAGCCTGGTGGCTCGACGACAAGAACCTCTTAAGAGGAGTGCCCATACGCACTCCCCCCCCGGAGATGCTTCTGTTCTCAGACGCATCGACCGAGGGATGGGGCGCACACCTGGAGGAGTTGCTGACTGCAGTGTGTGGGACCATCACGAAAAGCACCTTCACATCAATGTCCTGGAACTCAAGGCGGCGTTCAACGCTCTCCGAGAGTTTCAGGACCGCTTGGTGGGACACTCAGTGGTGTTGATGTGCGACAACACCACAGTAGTGGCATATGTCAACAAGCAGGGGGGGCTAGTGTTCTCTTCCGCTCCATCAGTTGACGGTGCAGGTGCACGAGTGGGCCACGGCTCACTCGATAGAGCTGTCAGCACGCTACATTCCAGGCAAGAGGAATGTAGTAGCGGACAAGCTCAGCCGTCGGGATAAGGTGATAGGGACCGAATGGTCTCTACACCAAGATGTGGCGGAAAGGCTTCTTCAACCTGTGGGGGCGACCGGTCGTAGACCTGTTCGCCACCCGGCACAACAGAAAACTTCAGGTTTTCTTTTCAGCCGTGCCGGACCCATGGGCAGCTGCAGAGGACGCTCTCCAACACCCCTGGGACAACCTCTTCGCCTACGCCTTTCCTCCCTTCTGTCTGATTCGGAAAATGATCAGTCGAGCGCTGGTCACTCCCAATCTCAGAATGATCCTGGTGGCTCCCAAACGGCCTCAAGCCGTTTGGTATCCGGACCTGCTGGCTCTTCTTGCGGATGCACCGAGAGAGCTACCCAGTTGGCACAACCTTCTAGCCCAGCCACACGTAGAACGGTACCACCAAGCAGTCCAGTCCCTTCAACTTCACGGCTGGCTGTTATCCACCATCTCTTGCGAACGAGAGGCTTTTCTCGTAGCGCAGCAACAGAGATGGCTGGACACGTCCGACAGTCCTCTGCAGCTGTGTACCAGGGGAAGTGGGCCGTCTTCTGTGATTGGTGTCGTAGACAGGGTCTGTCTCCTCTCAGAGCCACTCTTCAGCAGGTAGCGGATTTCCTCGTGTTTCTTCGCCGAGAGAAGCTCCTCTCAGTACCCAAAACTGAGGGGACTGGACATCTCGAATTCGTTCGAGATCTCCTTGCTAATGAGGAGCTTCGAAAGGTCTTGCCCACCCAGGGAACTCAGGCCCCCTGCGTGGGATGTGACTCTCGTCCTTAGGAGTTTGACTCGAAGACCCTTCGAGCCACTCCGAGAGTCGTCAGACAGGGATCTGACCCTCAAGACCCTCTTCTTGCTGGCCCTGGCATCGGCGAAGAGAGTAGGGGAACTACATGGTCTTTCTTATGATGTTAAACACACCAGAGGCTGGGGATCCGTGACGCTCGATTTCGTCCCGAACTTCGTAGCCAAGACTCAGAATCCGTTGATCCCTGACGACAGGTTCGAGTCTTTCACGATCCCCTCCCTTCTGGACTTCACCGATAACGATGCGGATGAGATGCTGCTTTGTCCTGTGAGGGCGCTACGGCGCTATCTGAAGAGAACTCGACACCTCAGGCCTGAGTGTCGACGCCTCTTTGTTAGCACTGGGGTTACCAAGAAAGAAGTTTCCAAGAACACGCTTTCTTTCTGGCTGCGTGAGGTGATCAGGAGAGCGTACGAGGCTGATGGTAGCGACGACATCCGTACGCTCCGACCGAGAGCCCACGAAGTCAGAGGTATCGGACCCTCCTTAGCGTTCCGTAAGAACTTCTCCGTGGCGCAGGTCCTGAAGGCAGGTGTCTGGGCCAACCAGACCACCTTCACGTCCTTCTACCTTCGGGATATTACCCACAAGTCCTTGGATACTTTTTCCTTGGGACCTGTGGTGGCTGCTCAACACGTTGTGTAAGCTTACCCAGCACCCGAGCAGGCAGAACAGCATCGATTCCTGGTATGACTGGGAGAATGAATGTGCGAATGAGAGAGTGACTGGCTTCTCTTCACCATCTTTCTCTACCTCTACCTGTGGGCAGAGGGATACGGTCGTTACCACGCTGGAAGGGAGTCAGATGCAGGTAAGCTATTCAACAGAGCTCCATCCTATCTCTTTAACTAGAGATAGGAGTGTATATCCACCACTTTCTCCAACAAGGGGGAGAAAGTGGATGCCTACATGAGACAAACCCATTACCTTATATTTGCTCATGTAAAGGAAAAAGTTCTTACAATGCTGGTACGAAGAGATACGCTTGCCTCTCTCTTAGTACTCGGCCCAGAGGTCTGACCATTGATCCTGCGGTGCACACCCCGATCAATCGGACAGAGGCTTGGATCCCTCCCTCGCTCTTACGACCAGGGAGGCATTCCAGGGATGGACAAACACCAGTCTGTTCATCAAAGACTCAGATTCCTCCCACCAAGAAGTGAGTCTTCCTATTGTTAAAGGACCGATGGTTTGTATTACGTATCGGAACAAATGACAATTTGTCGAAAATTGCATTTTTCCTAACTATACAAACCTGAGGTCCTTTACATATAGTCCCTCCTCATGCCACCCCTCACTCTGCGTATTTTGCATGGGCCAAAAGCAAAAGTGATTTGTTTACCGCCGCGCGACGATCGGACAAGCAGTTAACTACCGTTCTCCCCTTGTTCGAAGCTTACGACCGTTCCAGCTGCCGCTAGCTACTTCCTATTGTTAAAGGACCTCAGGTTTGTATAGTTAGGAAAAATGCAATTTTCGACAAATTGTCATATTTAATCAAAACTTGTGCATTCTTTTATCTGTGTTCTCTTTTTCTGCTCATAATTAAGGAGGTAAATTTTCTTTGATTATTGCCCGAAATTGTTTTGAAAATAAGCTCAGAAATCAAGTTATGCAGTATGATAACTAATTGTATTTTGAATACGTAAATATAGATAGAAGTGTGTTTCTGGAATAGTACGAATCTTTCTTATGTCTTTTGTCAGTGATGCAGCAAAATACTACAGTATTCCTGTGTGCAAGAACTGACAATTGGCGGTCCAGGGCTCATGAGTGATAAAGTAGTTTAACTGTTTTATTGGAGTGGTGATTTACCCCTGTCTTTCACTGTACAAGTAATTTTCTTAATTTAAATGATAATCTCATGTACAGTACATTGCTTTTTGTTTTTGTATCCGAGATATCAAACGTTATTATGAAATGTGTTTTTTCAGTCTTAAAAAGTGATAAGACTTTTGGTGCTGGATACCATTCAGTATTAGAGGAGAGATCTGGAGAGGATTTTACTGTTGAGCTACAAACATTGAAATCATTTGGCAAAAAACCTCACTAGAGTGCGTCAAGAAGTACTACTGCAACTAGCTTAATCCTTTGAACCTCATTAATCAAAGCCTTTGCAACTAGCCTCCTTTCTTTATTTTCTTTTGGTGCACTAGTCATGATGCTGTGGAACTCCTTAAGGTATTTTACAACCAGAACTATTATTTTAATGCATATTTCAGAATTTTTGTTAGCCACAGTGTTTTAGATTTTCTGTGATAATCCTTATGGCTACGTAGACATTTGTCAAGTTGATTTTTGTTCATATGCGGAACAAACCTTCGGTCTTAACAATAAGATAAATCTTAGCGTGCCAGCTGGAAACTGGGTAAAACAATCAAAGATTGTATAGCAAGGAATCTGTGAGATCTGGCAACTCCTGTGCATATGAGGTAGGAGCTTGTCAGCGACCACGGACCGCACTCCATGATGCATTAGTCTTTCTTTAACCGCCTTGGAGAGTAGATGCTTTTATTTCAGGAATTTGCACAGTCCGTTTCAGTTGTATTGTGACATTGGTGAGTTCCAAAGTATCTAGGGATTCTCCATAGTCCCATAGTCTAGGCTATCACAAACAGGCAATTTGCTCTCTGTATTAGGCTTGATAATATATGGTGCAAGTATAAATATTTGCTTGCAGGTTGGCCCTTTTTTGGTCACTTTTGCCAACTAACCTCATCCTATGGTTTCATATCACTTGGTAGTTTATTAACAGAATGCACCAAGAATTGAGCAAGATGGTGACTTGATTAATTTTCTCTTTCAACAGGTAGAAGTAAAAGTAAGATATGAAGGAACACATTTGAGTCTTAAAAGACTAGTGTAGGCATTACTTAAGGTTCTTTGCAGTGTCCCTTTGACCCCTAGCTGCAACCTCTTTCGTTCCTTTAAGTCTACCTCTATTTACATTGTCTTTCTTGAGCTTACTTTCCACTCTCTTCTAACAATTGATTCAACATTATTTTCAGCGTTGAATAATCTCACAGGACCCAGGGCAGCCTTTGGCCCGAATTTTATATTCCACTATATTCAAGAACCTTATTTGTAGTAGTACTGAGTATTTGCTTCATTTCTCCTAAGGCCTTGCTTGCAAGACCAGATTTATTGTGCTTGGTGACTATGGTTACAGCGCTCAAACATTTTCAACCAAGAAAGAGCACCACTAGATGTTGACTGCAAGGTCTTTGATAGAAGCTGAGAAACTGCTGATCATGGAAGCTTTTTCAAACTATCATTTGAAAGATAACCAGAAATACCTAACTGGTGGACTCAAGTCTTCAATGGAACACTGTACGTCTTCTTGATGAAATGAATGACATGACATCACTTGAGGTGACTACGGTCTCGAGGAGGAAAAAATCCTACAGTTCCCATAATGGCTCTAGAATATTTAGAGCGGAGAAATTTAACTGACTAAGAGAGACAGCTGTGTCTCTGAATGGCCTAATTTTGAATAAAATTTCTTGTGATTGTATAAGCAGTAAAGCAACTAAATTGCTAAACATCAATTTTGAAGAAAAACCTTGGCTTCAGTAATGCTCCAAACTTCCTTTGGAATAATTAGCTTCTCTACTACAAACTCGAAGCATTTGGATAAGGAAAATGAAAAGGATAAATTTAAAAACAGTAATCACTGTTCTAAAAGTTGAAAGCAATTAGGATACTGTCATTATGCAATAACTTATGGTGTTTGTATCAGATTTATTGGTATTATGTACTACTCTAGTAAACCATCAAAGCTTCACCATGGACTCAGCTGTACATTCTTGGTCATCTGTGATCTGGTTGGTGTTCCTGCATGTGTATAAAAGAGAAAAAAATTAATTGTGGAAATGTAACAATTTTACAGTATAGTACACTTATTCTATCTGTATCACATAAAATAAACAACATACAGTGAGAACATGCACATTTGTTCAATACAGTAAAGATGAACAGTAACTAATATAATTTTTAAAACTAAGTAAGCACTGCATTATGTTCTGACAGGAAAAGAAGTTTTTATACAAACTCATCACAAAACAGTCATCAACTGCAAAATGGTTTTTAACTGCACAGGATGTATCCAGGTACGTACTACCTATTCACCGTTCCAATAAAGTGGGTCCACTGGACCTACTCAGCCAACTCCCATTCACTCGCTCTTCTGATCATTTAAATGAAGTAGCACTGGAGTTCGTTAGTCATGCCAGGTATAACACATTTGCTTTAACACTCGTGTACAGATCAGAGCATTTAGCACTATTGGGTCTGTTCAGTACTTGGACCAGGGACCACCGACGAATGCTAACAAATGGCAAATAAGGTCCTGTGACCATCTATAGGAAATGTCTTTGGGTAGTTTTTGATTTACTGGATATTCATTTCCATTGCATGTTGCTAATTAACTAAAAGTAATAGTGGTAACCATGATGGGAAACCTAAGTTTTTGGATGGAGGGGAATAAAAACCATTGAAATGGATGCACAGTAGGTACCCTAATCTTCCTCATTTAGATATGCTGGGTCCTACATGATGGAGAGGTCTCCGGAAACCAGCCTCTTCCCAACCTAACATGACCCTCAAGAAGTGATTTCTCAGTAGGTCTTCCATTATTGGTAGACTTTAGAACAGTTCTAGTATTTTAATTTGACATGTCAAGAGTGGATGTTAGATTCATCAAGATTACATAGCAGCTACTTGAAAAATAACCGTTTACATTCAAAATTGTAAAATAACATTTCCTTTCTCACATTCAAAATGCTAAATTACTTCCAAACAACAGACATGTTTCTTAATGTTCGCCTGAATGTGAGAACCTTTACACCTATGTACAAATGACAGAATAGTGACTGCTTTGTAAAAACTAGGCAGAAGCTTCCTAAAGGTACTGAGGTGGTTTGAGTTCTGGAATTGGTGTAGCCCAATGAGACCAGAAATAAAAAACAATGGTCACATAAATGACTTGAACTTGATATGAAAACAATGAATAAGCTAGCACCAGTACCATTAACAAAGACTTACTTTTTCAAAGGCAAGAAATTGGTGCTCTCCAGCTGAGGGATTGTGTCTGGCAGTGAAATCCACCGAGTTTCCCAAAGTCTCAAAGTTGCAAGTCCTGCAGAGACTGATGCCAAGCCAAAGACAACTGAAGGTGCCCAAGGGTATATCACTCCCTAAAAAGAGTGCATTACTGAAGTATAATTTTGAACTTCGTTATTGCCCAAGTAATCATTTAAGTAATTCAAGAAACATATCAGTTAAATATTTTTGCAAGTGACTGTAAGAAAATGGCCAATAATCTTTCAAGTAGCATTACCAGGTAATCTGTAATGAAGGGTGCAATGGCTGAGCCAACTCTAGAGAGCATGAAGGAGGTACCGACACCACTGGTGCGAACTTCTGTCGGAAACAATTCTGTAGCATAGAGGTTGCATCCCTGGAATGCTGCGCTGATGGCCACCTTACCAGTCAGTACTAAAGATATAACCAACCACTGGTTACCTGCAAAAAAAAAAAAATTTTCATTTATTAAGTGAAATTTTACAAAATCAATCATTTAAGCAAGACTATTATTGACTAATAATCTCAAGTTTAGTTTTTCATATGGTTGGCCTAAAGGATTTATTCCTAAATAAGGAATAAAAGTTGGACAGCTGTTTGGAAGAGAGACCTGATGCAAGAATCAGTGGCGTTAATCTAAAGTCTCTTCAAATAACCATTACTGCACAGTCTAAGGTGTGCTGTGTAAGTCACACTGTATCTTGCAAAAGTCATGGTGAACATGAACAAAGAGATGTTAAATAGTATATGTATCAATAATATTTTCAAAGTATTTCAATGTAATTTATGAAGAATAGGTTTGAAATGGAAAATATATACATAAAAGCTTAACAAATGTGAAGCAACATAGTAAAAGTAAATTATTTACCAAGAAAGGCAAACAATTCTTACCTGATGGTAGAAATGGCTGTATCAGTAGCACGATACCTGTAACAGTATAAGATATAGCTATTGGTAGTCTTCTACCAAAGTACGACACAGCAGGATACAATACAGTATAGCTTGGAAATCCTGCAAGGCCTATCAGAACCATATACGAGAAAATGTCAAAGTTGAGGTTCCCTCCACTAAGTGTGATACCAAAGTAGACCATCCCTAAGACGAAGTAGTCCAGAACCATCACTAGGGTGGCGAGGCGTAGGCGAGGTGTTCTGTGCAAGAATAAGCAAGCAACAGTTATTAAACATCAAAAATGTCTCCAAAGGTCACTGTGCTTTGAGGAGTGAGATTGAAAGTTTGTGGTTTATAAAGAGCAACATTACTACGAGAATGTTTACTTCTGTAATTGGTGTATCAAAATATTTAGAGTAACACATTGCCAATACAGAGTTCATATACATGAAGTTTATAATCTGCATTAATCTTAACTCATTTTATGAATGAGGGTCTCGTATATTCAAGCTTGTACACTGCTATTAGTTGAACAAATTTAAATTAAATGCAAACCACTTTTTTTTTCTCCTCTGACTGAAAAATGTTGCAATATATCCTATGCAACATAAAGAGGTGTGTACACTACACTGTATGTATGAAAGTAACAAAAATAAGTTGATGATTTACCTTAACAAAATCAATATTCCTTTTGCACAATTTTTTATAATAGTCTTCCAGTCTAAATCTGTAGCCTGGTCTTTGGTTTTGGGTACCTGCAAATGAAGCATTACCATATATAATAACATGACATTATGGAGCAATTCATTTGATAAAAATGGATCAAAGAATCTTTTTCCTTAAAGTAACAAAACCATACAACTTACTCATTGAAAGCCAGAGACCATAACCAAAACAACTGGTAACCCAGCGTGAATTATGCCATAGGAGAGATGCCATTTGTCTTTCAATGGTTTCAAAGCTGGCTGAAAGCACTGAAGTCAGTGACGCCCAAGTTACAAGTCAGATTTTACAGCATAGGGAAGGCATGAGTACAGTAGTAAAATTTAACAGAGGCCCTTTGAATCTCAAGGCATCAGATTTATGAAGATTTCTTTCCTAAACCTGGGTGAAGAAAATGTGAACAGAGATCTGTAACTGAGAGAAAGAGGATCTAAACTAGGAAAAAGCAGTAGACCATCACTTACAAGGCAACTGGATATTTAGAAATGTTTATTATTACTATGTATTGTTATTACTATAAATATCATTATTTTAGGTCGGTTTAACCAGACGTTCAAGTCACATTTCTTGACTAGTGTTAAGATGGTCTGAAGGATTTGTTTCCAAATGAGTGGAAGATAAGAGGTGGGTACAGTTAGGCTGGTAGGTGGGGAGGGATCAAAGTATAGGAGTTGAAAAGAATAAGAAAAAAGTAATGACTTTTGATAATATCTGCAGGACATCACATATGGATAGAGACCTCTTTAACCTTCCACTGAAAGATTCGAAATACTGAGACAAGGGTCACTACTTTCGTCCATTTAAGTTTTCACGAAAGAGACAAGGGTCACTACTTGCATCTATTTAAGTTTTCAAGAAATTAATTTGACTTGTTGCAAACTTTTTCTTTCACAGTAACTAAAGCTCAACTGATAAATAGTTTCTATTCTCAACATTTTATTAGGAGGAAATATAGTTATGAATGTAAGTGTTTATGGGCATTATGGTAAAACAATTACCTGCTCTGCATATCTCTCATCAAACCTCATGACATCAAAGTCGGGGGGCAGAGTTACTTTGTTCCATCTAGCAGCCTTCTTTAAAACCTCACATGCATGGGTGTGCTTTCCTCTCACGAGTAACCAGCGGGGCGACTCATCAAGAAACCTAGGATAAAGCAGAAAAATGAAGATGCCATAATTTTCGGCTTAGTACTACTAGTACTGAGAAGCTTACCAGTTCCATATAGTTTCATATTACTAATGCATGCAAAAATCAAGCTAGAATGTGATGTGACTATAGGTATACATTGGATACTACATGCTATATCAATGAGCAGTTTAACAGAAACATACTACATAACTCAAGTTTGCTATATTGCAGGGGATTAATGTGGAGCCATAAATACATAGTTCTTAAATTTCACTGACAAAAAATTAATTCCTTGTAGAACTGACTCAGGAGAAAGATACAAGATTCTGCGGGACAGACTTACCGTACATAATGTTTCAAAAGCATACTGAGTCAAATAGTACATACAGAAGTGGAGGCAGCAAGAGCAAGCAAGGCAAGGATCCTACTGTGAGCAAGGAACGCCAACTCCTCATCAGGTAAGCCAGTCCCCCCCACGCCATAGTTCCCAAACTCCACGGCGCAAATAAGGTAACTCCAACAATAGTTCGTATTCTAGGGTTTGCAATTTCCATGGCTGAAAATAACAAGAGGTAAAATTTCAAGTATGTAATCAGGAAGTAGATGCTGTTTTATACATGTTAGAATTTGTAACAGGTGAATGACTTTTTTTAATTGCTTATTACATAAAGAATTAATAGAGATATTTGCCAGTATATACTTTGTAGTTTTCCTCTTTTGTTTATACTGTACATATAACTGATGATGCCATTGAAAGAATGAAGTACGTATATGTCATTTGTCTGCAGGGGTTTATACCCTACCTTTATTATAATTATTACTGTTGTTAATTGGTACAGCATTGTGAGACCAGGGAGTCAGATTTGGGAAAGATGGAATTTTGTACTGTAGTACTCTGTACAGTGTTCCACAAAATGCACACTCAAGATGGTACTACCCATTACAGGGGACACTTACCTAAAATGTATCCAGTCTTGAGAACTGATGTGTGCAGTGTCCCCAAGAGAAACCGAAACACTAACAGCAAAGGAAGCCCAGGAAGCCAGCATGAAACAATGGCTAAAATGGCATAAAGCACAGCACTTCCAGTAAACATTGTCTTCCGCCCATATCTGTGCAAAAGAATTAGATGGCAATAAATGTTAGCAAATTACTCTACAGTATAACAATAAGAAAACACACACACACTTACCGTAAATATAAGTACTACTGGAAATCAAAAGCAGCCTAAATATTATAGTACATACTACAGTATAGAATTTAACTATAAAATTTTAAACAAAAGCACAACAAAATGTAAAGTTATAACATCATAGGAATAAAAACAAGAGTATATATAGTAGTAGATGGAAACAAACTTTAAGTGAAAATTTAAAATTTCCGTATCAGAGGGCATTCAAAACTGACATTTAAATGTAGATGAAGATTGGATACTACTATTCTGCATTGTAGTATTAATCAAGCTGCAGTATAATATAAAAAAAGCATAGTATACCTGTCGGCAAGGATTCCATTAATTGGCGACCCCACTAAAACGCCAATCATGTACATACTCTGGTAAGTTGCCCGAAGGTAGTCCCTTTGGCATGTTAGCCCAAACTACGGGAGGAAAACAAAGATCCATAATGCAGTTCATGTCCTAAAGAAGTAAATATATGTTATCGTTCCGTGCTGCAGTGGTACCTGAATGCAAAAATGAACACTTGAACAAGGTGTGAGTACAACTATGCTGTGCAGTTACTCTACTCCTGCACAAATATTTAGTACATCAAATTCATGACTCAGCAGCCACCCTCATCTTCAATAGCCTTACGAAGATTTGTAACTACAACTCTCACTGACCTCTGAGGTAATTGTATTCGTAAATGTTGAATTGTCGAAGTCCCACTCAGTGCAAGGTGCCTCATTTTGAGTTCCATTCTCATACAGCACAAAGTAGTTGCAAGAGTCTCTGTTAGATATAAAAGTTAACAAATTAATGATTTTAAAACTCCCAAAATAGACAACTCAAGTTGTTAAAGAAACTAGTTCATCACCGGCTTACGGCAGAGTTGATCTTACGGCGCTTTTTCAGTGCCGTTAATGACGTTTGATAGCGCTGTAATTTGATGATGCATCAAATTAGGTACTGTGCCGTTGATGGCACCAACGGCAAAATTAGGCACCAGGTTAACGGTGCTGTAACTTGATGCAGCATCAAGTTACGGCACCAATAATGGTGAACACCGACTTACAGCAGAAAGAAGCAGAGTGATAAGGGGCACTCTTGTAATTAATTTATAAGACTCATATGGCAAATGACATGTGCGACATTTAAATGAAAGAAATACGTTACTTTACTTACATACTACCATTATTAATGAAATAACTCCTTTCCTTAGTGTCAGGTGGCAGACGACACTCATACTTTATTCTAGGAGCCACATACACGCCAGCCAACGAATGTACGGCTAGTGTGCCAGAAGCTGTCGAATATGAAATCTAGTAGTTGTGATAATATTTAATGGCTATAAATGCACAAATAAAGTTCACTTCAGTATTATTCTATCATAACAATCTATTTCCAAGTACAGTATACATTGCAAAAAAATGTTTTTTGGTTGTGTATGCAATTTTAATTGCACGTTAGTACGTAGTTGTTTTGTGCTGTCAGATGTGTATACCCTTTCTAATTGAAAAGAAAAAGGTTGACATTATAGTTGTAAGGGAAATATTTATACTCTGGACAATAGATGGCGTTAGTGGCTAGTATCAACAAATAAGACGGAGGGAAAAAATGGAAATGCAGGTAGTTTCTCACTAGCAGTTGAGGTTTTAAACCGTTCCTCAAATATTGCAGCCATTACCTGTTTTATTTTATATAACACAGTTTTCATACTACATTTACCAAGATTATTTTCTCTCATTTTTTACTTAAATTTCTCTCAGAGATTGTCATAAGAGTAGGTCTCATAATTCTGGTACAGTTCATGTACAAGAGTGAAATAATGAAGGTATGACCTGACATAGGACAAAAGTTCGCCACCACTAAGAGGGATCTTAAAGGATTGACAAAAATATATATAACAAAAGGATCATTATTACTCCCAAACTCAAGGTTAGCAGTGCACTACATTTATGCAAGGTAGGATATGATGCTCCAAATTAGGTTTGGTTAGAAGTTATGTTTGTGAGCACCACTGGACTACTGAATATTCTGACTTGTACCTGTACATGGGCAAAAATGCATCACTCACCAAAACTGAGAGTAAGAAAGTGAAGAATCTGCCACCAGCCGGTGCCCAGTTTCGCCAGTAACTTGTCAATGTGATCTTCCATTTGAGTTTTCCTGAAAAAAAATCTCGGCACCCTATAGATACAGTATATATAAACTTATTTTGTAAAAATCCAGGCCCTGTATTGTTATTAGAATTCATACTTCAAGTCTGATGTAAGTGAAACAATATTACCATTTATTGTAAAACTAATTCAGTTATGGCAAAGCCATTTTTTGCACTTTGCTGGAAAGAAATGATGGTGCCTCAGACTTCTTGACGTTGAATGTCCCCATATAATAATTGTTTTGGTTTGGAACTAAATCAGCTTAAGATATATTTGCATAATATGAAACAATAATGCCTGAGAAGCCCGAAAAATCTACAGATACATCTTATTTGATACTATATTTTCAAGGGTTTCTTAATGAAAATTTCAAAATAATACAAACCACATTATCTGCCAATATTTCTAAAACCACAAAAAATATCTGATGTATACGTATATAACTTCAATTATCTCTATTAAAAACATTTCACTATAAGTATAGTCAAGAAAAGGATGATAAGAAACTAAGAAGAGTGAATGGTATTTAGTATTTCAGTAGCAGCTGCACTGTATTGTGAAATTGTACAAGACCTTAACTGTCCTCTTGTAAAAAGTATACTGCACAATCCTGCACGAGTACAAAAATTAAAAAATGTTACTTATGAAGTTAGTTCCCCAAACTGAACGCAAATGTTCTAACCTCTCAAGTAAAGATTGAGTACTGTACTGAACTATCCTCAGCTTCCACTAGTATTGTTTAATGCTATGCTTGGTCACATTCATCCATTGTGAAAGATAAAAGTGTTATGGTTAGGCTAACTGCGGTGAATATATCGGTCTATTTAAGACGCAGTTGTTTGGTTGATGGTTACGTGTATGATTGTGTATACTTCCAGGGAGTATACAAGCAAGTTCACAGGCACAGCTTTCTATATGAGTTACTTAATTTACTACAGGTCAGTCAATTTAAATACTGTTTACAATACATGCAGTACCAAAATATTTTCCTATTGGCTACTGTAAGGGCAAACCCGTAACTGATACATGGTCAGCTTAATCTCAACAAGCAAGCATTTTCTTTTAACTATTTTTCCAATCTCACAAACATGTCGGAATCTAGTTCAGTCTCACGGATACATGACAGTGAATATCAATGCATCATGACACACAACTCTAAAAAACTGATGGAAAAACAGGGACATCAAAAGACAAGTTGCAGCAATTCATTTCTGTAAATGACAAAATACACACACACACACACACACACACACACACACACACACACACACACACACACACACACACACACACAAACTTGGCAATTCTTTACATCAGTATTTATCAAGTTACCAAATCAACAACAAAATTTCTTTAGCAAAAAACCAAGAAAAACTTATAGAATTATGAATAATTAACTGCACAAAAATCATAATGCCTATATTTTCCCAATGCTCATCAAGCACAATACTATATGTTTGACCATCAATATAAGTGCTACCTCTAGTTTTTATTTTCTCCTACCCTTTACCTTCTAAGATATATGGGAAAATACAGCAAGAAACCGGGGTTTGTGTGTGGAAGAAAAATAAAGGGCCTATATTTGCTTTAAGAACAATACTGGAATACACTCCACACGAGAAATGGTTTGTGTAAAGAAGCTGCCAAGTGTTGTGACCAGCAATAGATCTTATCTGCAATTTGCGAAGCATCTTGTATGAACAAAGTACAACTCTGGCTGAAAAGGGCTAGCCTATCTGATTTATGAAAATATGAATAAAAAAAATGTAGAATTTGTTTGTCACGTTAGAGGTCCCAGTTCTTCGTAGACATAGCTTAATAGAGACAGATCTAGGAAGCAGAAAAATATTTAGTTAGTTCTTGGGGCCATTTTGAAGGCCTCCAATTGTCTAAACCATTTTATTCATATAAACAGGCAACCCTTCTATTTAATTTATTTATGACAGGTATATAATGAGCATAGCAAACACCCAGAAAAAAAGTCTTGACAATTCATTTATTGGGGTTTATATTTAGACTAGGAATTAGGATTTTAGAATCAAGAAGAATGCTATATAAACAGAACCAGGATCCTGTTTAACAAAAGGAAATACGACCTGAAGTAATGTGGATAACTCATTCCGCATAGTCTGCCTTCCATGCCATTCTATTTCCTTTCTTATACCCGAGTAACTGTCAAATAGACAGTTATAATATTGTTATCTAAACTCTTATTACACTGCGGGTAATTACGGGTAAAAGAAAGAGAGGAAAGGTGAAATATGCGGGAATTTCATTGACAGAAACAAGATGACCTCAGGTCAAATGTTTCTGGGGCAATGGCTAGTTTACTCGCTCGGTCTTGACATATTATTAGTGTTTTTAGTGTCCGATTTTCTCCTCAAAATTAAATGGATGCCGATATTTACCTGCAAGATGGCCATAATTTGGATTATGTGTTTAAAGAATAGCGGCTTCACGGATCTGTTGGTGGGTAAATAGGTATAGGCATTTTCGTGCAGTTATGGTCACCCCCCCCCCCCAATCGGTTTCTGTCGACTATCACGTGTTTTCTATTGACCCATATCATGTGTTTTCTGTTGACCTAGTATATCGTGTTTTCTATTGACCCATACTAGCCTAGGTACTTAGGCTAGCACTTTTATGTTGGCCAATGTCACACGTTCTCTGTTGACTCGTATCATAAGTTTTCTGTTGATTCACATAATGTGTTTTCTGTTGATCTATACCTACCAATTGTATTTTCTATTGACTTATCATGTGTTTTCTGTTGACCTGTAAGCTATCACGTGTTTTCTGTTGACCCGCAGCATGTTCTGGGTTGACACATCTTTTCTGTTGACCCAGATCACATGTTCTTAGATTCACCTGTTTCCTGTTGACCCATAGGTACCATGTGTTTTATGATTTTTTTTTTTCCATGTCAGAGCTAACCTTGTTATGTACTCAACGCTAGGCTATATAAGTTATCAGGTTTATGGTGCTTAGTCCAATTTCATTCTGTAATAAAGTTTAATAGGTAGTAAATTTATTGTAAACCTGGAAAGGTGATTAATGGAAGAGTGGGTTGATGATTTTGTGCAGTAGGCTGTCTATCCAAGTATATGAATAATAATGATTGAGAGGCATGTATTTTTTGTTACTGTAAATTTGCAAAAATCAAAAGTTTGTTTTCTTGTAATTATTTATTAGGCTTCTCGGCAAATTTGCTAAGTCTAAGGAAAAGTTCTGCACAGAGATGTTTATTAATGGATGTGTATGATGCAGTACCAAAGTAATGTGAGAACTGTACTGTCTCTTGTTTGTGTTCATAAGGTAATAGGTATCCTAGGGGATTGTGTTTATCAGGAGATGGTCATGCAGGACAGGACGTGTAAAAGTAACAAAGCGAAAATCCTGGTGAAAGTTTACGATAAAAGCTGATAGAGCTAACATAGACATTGTGGAGAGTGTTTATTGTGTACAGAATAGAAAAAAGCTTTTCTCACATAGGATAACAGCACCTAGGATACTCTCACCTAAGGATGGTCCTATGCAAAAGGCAATGGTTTGTAGTTCTGTAAGAACAAAGGGAACGTTGAAGAGAAACATATTTTTAAACCACAATAGTCCACTTTCCCAAACTGACTTGACAACTTCTTGCTTTGCAGGACCCCAAAAAGAGGAAATGAGTTATTAGAAAAACAGGTAAATTAACAGATTAAATTAAGTACAGGAATTGTTAAGGAATCCTCCAGCTGTACCACATTTTATTTTATTTCAAGAAGGGGAAACACGCATTAAGAAAAATGATAGCAATGATGACTTCGCTTTTTTATTTATTTATAACTCATCCTTTTTGTTCGTGACTTCTTCTCCCGATTCATTTGTTGTAGCCTCAGATTTTTCTTCTTGAACCCCCTCTGGGTTTCCCTCCTGAGAATCTTCGGTCTTTGAGGCTTCATCGATGGGAACAATGGTGATGTTCGACACCTTCTCGGGGTGGAGGAGAAGGTTTTGCATCAGAGGAAGGGTCTCCCAAAATTCTCGAATCTGACAGGAAAAATATGGGGAAGAATTTAGTCCTCTGGAAAGTATCCTTCTGAAACTTGACTGTAACATTTGTCTTGCATGAAGTCATATTATATATATAGTAGATTATCTTTAAAGTAGAGATTATATCAGGTTAAAGTGATTGGAAAAGTTAGATAAAGTAATGCCAAAATACATTCAATTAGGTAGTAATCACTAGGGAAATGGATTAAATGATGTCCATTTGTAAAAATGCATAAAATTAAGCTTGCATTTACAACTGGATCAAGTAAAGAACCTCTGAAAGTAATATAGGTTAGTAGGGATGGTATACCTCCTGAGTATGCATTGTGTCTGTGTGCGCGAACACTTACCTCAGCTCTGGAGTCATCCTCCATCGTTGGGGAGAGGTTTATGTTGAGATGGTGGTAGCTATCCTTGGCGAGAGGTTCCCACTTGAACCCTAGGGAGTCGTCTGGCGTAGGGTCCCTGTGGTTGATGTGAGGTGTTGTTGTTATTGAAAAAAATCTGTTATAGTTATTAATAGATAGATATCCACTGCGGTCCCAAGGCCAGCATACATTGGGATAAGGAGCTGTGTAACCTTGTAGAGGTGCAGTGGCTTAAACCTACCATAAGACTGCTTGGGGGTTATGTTGGAACCTCTGTGACCTTTTAGGAAGCAATAGGCTTATGGATGGTACAAATTAACAGCTCTGAGGGCTCACGACAGGCCTAGCAAGCTGGTGAGCTGCTATAAATTGCTCATGAACCGCACGACTTACTTCAGGACAGACCCATTGATCAAAGGATGCCCGGGCACATCCTGACTCGGAATGTTATTGGACATGGACAGGGAAATAAATCTTTGAGATTAGGAACAATTAATCTAAGTACTTTGAGAGGTAAGGAGGAGGAGGTAATCATGATGATGGAGGAAAGAAAAATAGACATTTTGGGGCTGTGTGAAACCCGTTTACCAGGAGAAGGAACAAAATTATTGCATAACAATTACCAATTATTTTACAAAGGTGGAAGAACCGCACGACACGGAGTAGGTTTTATTGTGAGTGAAGAGCTAGCTGGAAAAATTAGTCATCTAGAATTCAAATGTGATAGGATTATTAGCATTTCCTTAAAGTTAGGAACATTTCAAGCCAGCATAATTCAGGTGTATGCACCACAGCAGGGCCGCCCTCAAGAAGAAAAGGAAGAATTCTACAGACATCTACAAGAAGTAAAAGATTCTGTCCCATATGTAGAGAATACATTAATAATTGGAGATATGAATGGACATATTGGGCAGACAGGACAGGCATAGAGAGCATATTAGGACCATTTAGCATTGGAGACAGAAATAGAGAAGGAGAAAACATAATTGATTTTGCATACTAAACCAGATGTCCATTATGAACTCTTTCTATAATCATAGAGACAGCCACAAGTGGACGTGGTACCGATGGAACTCGGCTTTAGGAGCATATACTGAAAAATCAATGATTGATATGGCAATAACAAATAACAAAAATATGGTCAGAGATGTAAAAAGCATCCCCTCTGTGTCATTCGATTCAGATCACAGGCTTCTCTTAATTAAATTAAAGATGACAAAACCCAAACCAATTAAAAGCCAAGTGAGAGAAAGATTTATTTTAGAGAATATGAGAGAAGAGGAGTGCTTAGTTAGATATCAAAACGAAATAAGTAGAGCTAAACAAATGCAACAGGATAGCAATGACCCAAATGAAAAATGGAGACACTTTAGAATGGCTGTAGTGGGTGCTGCTAATAATACAGTGCAAAAGAAAAGAGTTCGAGGTAGGAGGAAAAAACAAACTGCTTGGTGGACCCCCACACTAAAGGCCGCTGTTGCAAACAAAATGAAACTCTTCAGAAAATGGATGAAAACTTTGAATTTGGAAGATCACAATAACTATAAAGAAGCGTCGAGAGAAACGGAAAGAATAAAAGCTCAAACAAAAAGAGAAACATGGGAAAGAATAGGAGAAGATCTGGGAAATGATCTCCAAGGTACCAGAAAACTCATATATAGCACTGCCAAAAACTATAGAAAGGGAAGCCAACCACCCTCTTATGTAATCAAAGACCCTATGGATGGGACAATTTTAACCGAACCCCGAGAAATTGAATTAGGATGGAAACATCACTTTGAAACACTACTAAACAACGGAAACAATGACCTTGAAGAGCATGTAGAATTTGATGTGGTTGGGGATGCAGAACCTGACATAACAACACTGGAGTTAAAAAATGCTCTCAAGAGGATGAGAAATGGTAAGGCCCCTGGAGTGGATACAATACCTGCAGAGCTCCTTAAAAACATGGGGGAGGATGGAGTCATCTGGCTACTAGAGCTAATCGACATACTCTGGAATGGGCAAATGCCACCTGAAGACTGGAGAAGAGATCTAATATGCCCAATCTATAAGAAAGGTGACAAGACAAATTGCAGCAATTATAGAGGAATATCCCTAATGTCACATGCTTTTAAAGTATATGAAAGAATACTTGAAACTAGATTGAGAGGATATGTTGAACCAAAGCTGGGTGAATGGCAAAACGGTTTTCGACCAGGAAGAGGGACAACTGATATGATTTTCTCCCTCAAGATGATATTTGAGAAGAGCTGGGAATGGGACAGGGATAGATATATTGCTTTTATAGATCTAGAAAAGGCTTTTTGATAGAGTACCAAGAATGAAAATATGGGATGCCCTAAAAGACCCTTACTATGGAATCCCTGAGAAACTTATAAGAGCAATTTATAACACCTATCAAAACATCAGATCCAGAGTAAAACAAATCAAGAGAATGAAGACTGGTTTGAAATAAAATCAGGAGTAAGACAGGGCAGCGTCCTTTCGCCACTTCTTTTTATATTGTTCTTAGATAAATGTATGAGGGAACTAGGTGAGGATGAAGCTGCAGATATGACCATCAACCTTATGTATGCAGATGACCATGCAATGATAGCCCTCAGCGCAGAATCTCTCCAAGAAAACGTCAACAACTGGAACGCGATCTTAACAGCTAATGGAATGCGGATCAACAAGAATAAGACAGAGATCATGCACTTATCACGAACACCAAGTAACGTAGATGTAGAATTAGAAGGTCAGACATTGAAACAGTGTAGAAATTTCAAATACTTAGGAGTAGAGTTTAGTGACCAAAACGATTCAAAACTGGAAACAACTACCCGAATACAGAAATTCAGTAACAATCTGTATCTGCTCTACCCACTAATGAAAGACAGAAATATACCTCGCAAAGTGAAAACCATAATATACCTCTCTATTTTAAGACCAATATTGACTTATGGCCATGAATCATGGACATTAACATCAAGAACTAGAAGCCAACTTCAAGCAGCTGAAATGAAAGCCCTAAGACTCATAAAAGGTGTAACAAGACTAGATAGGCTACGAAATGAAGACATTAGAAGAGAACTGGGAGTGGAGGGGATACTAGATTTTGTGGAGAGAGGACAGCTTAGATGGTTTGGACACACCAAAAGAATGGAGGAGGAGCGATATCCTATAAGGTTTTTGGAATGGACACCGGAAGGAAGGAGACCGGTAGGAAGACCAAAAATGAGATGGCTACAAAACATAGAGAGAGGAGTAGAGAGGAGAGGCTCTAGTTTGCAGGAAGTTGATGAGATGAGGCTCTATGATGATCGCCAAGAATGGAGACTGTTCCTGAAGCAGGACGACTGACAGGCCTGGAGGCCTACCTGGCGTCTGGTGAGAATGGTGAGAAAGATATATACAGTCTTATTTTGCTACCTGTACCTAATTACAGGAAAACACAAAAAGAAATTAATTAAATAAGTATACCCATAAGTGGCAAAGTTGGTCCAAAGTGTGGTCATGATGTCTCTGACTTTCAGGTCCTCCTCTTTCTCCAGTGGCTTGAAATACCCGCCATCGAAGAAGTAGCTCAGGTCGTCACCGTGTGATACATCTGAGAAATAGATTAAAAAAGAAGGTTTAGTAGAGGTTAGGTTAGGTTAGGTTTTATATCTCCTAAGTGCTCAGTCGGCAAACACAGTTGCGAGCACACTACACTGTTCGTGTTAGGTGCAGAGCTACTTAACTTTTAGTTTGTGTTAATTTGTGACATAGCCTGTTACAATTTCTTCTTATTCTTGTTCTTGGAATTTCAAAAACTTATATATTACATAAGCCAGAGATACCAGAAAACCTAAAGAAATCAAGAAACAAAAACATAGGCCTAGGCATACAATGCTTTCCGATGTCGAGTCCGTACATATCGGTGAGCGACCTTTCTCCCTTGTAAGTCAGCTCGTAAGCGAAGACCTTCTTGTGCCACCTTCTGACATTCTTGGCGTGCATCTGGGATGTGATGTCATGAGGGATGGTGAAGTAACGGTCTGAGAACATCTGTTATGTACAGAGACAGGTGTCGTTAGAACACGTGGTATGATGGTATTACCGGAATATAGAAGCTTATACAGGAGCCACATGGAGCAGCAGTTTTTGCTGGTTTTTCATATAAATATTCCTTTACACTAAGTTAGAAGTTTGAACGAACTTTAATAAACATTATTCAAGGAAGCTTTCATGTCAGTTTTGCCAATTATGGCACTGTAGCCTTAGGGAGGGAGTGAAAGGACTTTTTGTGCCAAGTTTGGTTTAAATTGATGCTGTGGTTGTGGAGAATTTGAAATTTTGCACAAACATTGATTCAGCTTAGGTAACGAAAAAAATAGACAGATAAATAAATAAAATATTAATTATTATTGTTATTATAAGTTACTAATGAACTTTGTCGTGTGGAATGGGCCAGAATTTAGAAGAAATGATTATTGTAACCAACTTTCTCATATATTTGTGTTTCTGGATTTTTTTTTTTTATTTTTGCTGAAAATATTGGTAAAAAAATTCACTATTCTCACAGAAATACATAATCTTATTTCTTTTTCTGTATGCCTATAAGACTGTATGTTACAATTGTTACAGTAGATTCATCTGACTAAGCAGGCCTTTGAAGAACTGCATGAGAAGTGAGGTCTTTTAAAACATTACTGATTGATTGATTAAAAAAGACTGAACATCTATCCACATTACCTCTGTCACATTATCGGCTGTGTGGAGGTCGATATTGGCGCTTTTTAGGTACTTGTCGAATATCTTGATGGTCTGGTTCAGGGGGGAGACGTCTGCGTCGGAAAACTCGAGGGCGATGGGCGCGAACTGTTCGAAATTCAACATGAGGGCGGCCCTGTAGCCTTCGTTGGCGTAGATGGCTGTAGAATTAATAACCAAAAGAATAGTAAGAGAATAGTAAGACGTTTGCGTTGGTTTATGCTGAAAAATCAACAGCCATAACTAAGTGCCAAGATATAGGCCTTTTTTTTCAGGACATCAAAAGCTATTGAAGAAGATAAGTATTGAAAAGAGGGTCAGAAATAGGTCTGAAGGGATACAAAAACCTACTGAATTAGATACTTCGAGAAGAGAGACAGACATAAGCCTAAAGAGAAACAAAACCTACTGAAGAAAAAAGAAATAGAAGAAGAAGAGTGAGACAGAGATAGACCTAAAGGGATACACTAAAAAACTACAGAGGAAGAAGTAGGAGGAGGGGGAGGCCCTTACGTATCGAATAGAGTCCTCCTTCGTGAGAGGTGACCCCTGACATCAGGTCAACTCTTTTGTGACGCGCGTTCTTCATGAGGATCTCCGGCTCCGTGGGGAGGAAGTCGCCATCCACTCGCGGAGCGAAGAGGAATGGATTGATGAACCAGATCTGTCGGGTTACGGAAGGATTGATAATTGATTTGTGTGGATGATAGATTATATATACTGTTAATTATTAGCATAAGATGTTGATTGTATAAATAAAAAGCTACGAGATTAGGTCTAAATGACGCTTCAAGAGAAATTAACTTATCCCTGAGATATCAGATCAATTAAAACAGCATTCAATTGTTTTGCAGAAACACGTTTTTTTTTTTTTTTTTGTCTCCTGCTTAGGCCTAAGTGACACATCAAGAGCAAATAACTCATCCTTCAGATATCAGATCAATTAAAAAGACAATCATCGCACAGACATGCGTTTGTTCAATCTCATTAGGCCTACGTGTTATCCTCGAGGTTTCATATATATATAGATATATATATATATTAAATTATATATATTAATATATATATATATATATATATATATATATAAAAAAGAAACGTTTAAAGCAACATTTAACCAACGTACATTGAAGTGCTGTTGTATAGACAGCAGATCTTCAGCAGGGACCTTCTGCAAGCAATCAATGATCTCGCCGCTCCCTGCCTCCGTCGAGCAGTTGAACATTTTGGCCGTGTAGTGGGCGACGTCCTTGAAGGCGCCTCCCGTACCGAAGGGCGCCAGGGCGGAGCCGGACATCAGGATGGCCCTTTGGAACAACCCTAAAGAAGATGAAGAAGACAGCTTGGTTTGTTAATAAGCAAAAACTTAGTTACTTCAGCAACAACTTAGTCATTTAATGAGCAAAACTTAGTTACCTAACAAGCAAAAACTTAGTTACTTAAGCAAAAACTTGGTTATTTAATAATCAAAACTTGGTTACTTAACAAACAAAAACTTGGTTACTTAACCAGCAAAAACTGATACTTAATAAGCAAAATCGTTGTTACTTATGCAAAAACTTGGTTACTTAATAAGCAAAAACTTGGTTACTTAACAAGCAAAACTTGGTTACTTAACAAGCAAAAACTTGGTTATTTAATAAGCAAAAACTTTGTTACCTAAGCAAAATCTTACTTGAGCAAAAATTTGGTTACTTAATAAGCAAAAACGTATTATCTTGATAAGCAAGAACTTGGTTACTTAACAAGCAAAAACTTGGTTACTTAAGCAGAAACTTTGTGACTTAACCAAAAACTTGGTTACTTGACAAACAAAATCTTCGTTACTTAAGCAAAAAACTTGGTAATTTAATACGCCGAAACCTTGGTTACTTAAGCAAAAACTTGGCTACTTAATAAGCAAAAACTTTGTGACTTAATGATAAAAAACCTGAAGTTACTTTCCAAGTAAAAGATTTATAGTATAATGGTTACTTACCGACGGACCTCGGAGAAAGAATCTGCAAGTGAACAGAGGCGGCTCCGGCACTCTCGCCGAAGAGAGTGATTCCCACGGGGTTTCCTCCGAAGAGGTGTATATTGCGCTGGACCCACGACAGGGCCATCGTCTGGTCCCTCAGCCCGTAGTTCCCAGGGGCGTCTTCGTCCTCGGTGGACAGGAAACCTGTAGGGAGTGAGGAAATTAATCTCTCTCTCTCTCTCTCTCTCTCTCTCTCAGATTGAAGCCACTCATAGGCCATAGCACTGATAGTACCATACCAGTCAGCCATCTTGGAGCAAGGAATAAAGAAGCTTTTATTTGTTTTATTTGCTAAATTCAAAATGTTTTTTTGGGGGGCAGACCCACCTGTAGATCACCGAAACAGTACAAATGAAGGTATAAGACGTACCCATCATGCCCAGGCGGTACTGTATAGTGACAAACACTATCTCGTGGTTCATCATGACGTTTGGCGGATACTCGTTGCTACTCCCACAGAAGAAGCCACCCCCGTGGATAAATACCATCACTGGCAACCGGGCGTTTACCCTGTGGGGCTGTAGGGGATGAGGGAGGGGATTTAAAACCATTGAATAAATCTCTCTCTCTCTCTCTCTCTCTCTCTCTCTCTCTCTCTCTCTCTCTCTCTCTCTCTCTCTTTTGCTTTAGGTAGTACAAGCACACTTCCGTTTCTATTGGTCTATTTTATTTTTAGTATATCCATTTCTAGTGTTTTTTTTTTTAGATTTGTGGCTGTTTAATCTCTCTCTCTCTCTCTCTCTAGGTATGTACAAGCGCACTTCCGTTTTTATTGGTTATTTTATTTTTAATATATTAATTATTTATAGTTTGGTCTTAGATTTGCGATATTTAATCTCTCTCTCTCTCTCTCTCTCTCTCTCTCTCTCTCTCTCTCTCTCTCTCTCTCTCTCTCTCTCTCTCTCTAGTTTTGGATACGTGCAAGCATTTTCGCTTTTATCGGTCTATTTTATTTTTAATATCTTAATTTTTTTAAAATTTGGTTTTAGATTTTTGTCTCTCTCTCTCTCTCTCTCTCTCTCTCTCTCTCTCTCTTATTGATCTCTTTTATATTTAATATATTAATTTTTAAAGTTATTTTTAGATTTGTGGCTGTTTAATATCTCTCTCTCTCTCTCTCTCTCTCTCTCTCTCTCTCTCTCTCTCTCTCTCTCTCTCTCTCTAGGTATGTACAAGCGCACTTCCGCTTTCATTGGTTATTTTATTTTTAATATATTAATTATTTATAGTTTGGTCTTAGATTTGCGGATATTTAATCTCTCTCTCTCTCTCTCTCTCTCTCTCTCTCTCTCTCTCTCTCTCTCTCTCTCTCTAGTTTTGGATACGTGCAAGCACATTTTCGCTTTTATCGGTCTATTTTATTTTTAATATCTTAATTTTTTATAATTTGGTTTAAGAATTCTCTCTCTCTCTCTCTCTCTCTCTCTCTCTCTCTCTCTCTCTCTCTCTCTCTCTCTCTTTACAGTCAACCATCTCAGATATGTCACGAATCCATATGTAAGGTGTTGTGAGGTTTGCAACCTTATAATAATAATAATAATAATAATAATAATGAGTAGTTACCTTAGGCGTGAAGATATTAAGGTAAAGACAGTCTTCCTGGCCAATAATGTCACTGTTCATTGGAAATTCATACTGAAGACAGACCGGAGGCTTTTGAGTACAATCTCTCACCTCCTCCCAGTCCTTGACTTGGGTGGGCATCTTTCAAAGGGAGAAAGAGGAGTATAATGGAGTATAATGAATGGGGATAGTGAGCTATAATGTATGGGATAATGAGGTATGATGAATGGGGATAATGACATTATTATTGGGGTAATGACCTATAATGTATGGGATAATGAGGTGTAATGAATCGGGTAATGAGGTGTAATGGTTGGGGGTGTGATATATAATGATTGGGTTAATGAGGTATATATAATGAATGGGATAAGTAGGTATTATGAATGTGATAATCAATTCACTAGGAGTTTATAATGACGGTATCGCTGATCAATAGGAGGTGATGAGGAAAAGTATAAGGTATAATGACAATTTTTGATAATGCTACTAAATTCTGACTTAATGGTATGGAATTGTTGTTACAATGATGTTTTTTTTTTAATGATTTGTTTCACCAAGTTACAATGTTAAGTCATTAAAATCATCGATGTATCGGTTCTCAAATCACGTTTTAAATTTTATCAATTGGAATTTAGTCAAAATTAAATGGAAACAGTAAGTTACCATGGTGAATTTATTAAAGTTATATACAATGCCTAGCTAGTCATTAAAATAATCGTAGTTACGAGGTCGAGCAAGTCATTCAAGTCATCGTAGTTACAATGTCGAGCAAATCATTCAAATCATGTTTGTGTGTTCGTACGTTCGTCTTGTTTACATTCCCACCTTACCTTGAACCTCAGATCGCCGACAGGGGGCTCTGCGAACGGAATGGAATAGAAGGAATAGAATGTATTCCCTTTAGTCGACGTTTCTTCCATTCCGGCTATGGGGCCGCTGGTCGTTTCTATCCTGTCTGGCGGGGGCCTCTCCACTTCCTCCACCACCTCCCCCACCAATTCCCCCTCCAACACTGTGGGCGCCTCCGTTGGGTCCTCCTCTAGCTCATCTTCGCCAACGGTCATAGCCACCGCCAGTAGCAGCACCGTTAGGCCGAGTTTGAGAAGTTTCAGTTTCATTTTTTTTTCAGTTCCTGGAAACAAAATGGAATTTAAGAAATGTCAATTAAAAAAAAAGTTTTCTTATAAGTTTAGGGTGTTTTTTCGTGATGCACGGGCTCTTGTTTCGTAAATATTCTACGATATTTGGAAGGTGTGGATTTTTCTTATACGTTCTGGATATAATATGGTGGTGTTCGTACTTTAAATAAGCAAATGATTAAGCTTTTTTTTATTCAAGTTATAACCAACAATAATTAGAAACCAAGCTAAAATCGTTAGAGTGATTTCAAAAGATATTTATAGGAATTACAAAAAGCTAGAGAGAGAGAGAGAGACTGACTTTTCACTCAGTGAGATATTTACTTTTCCCTCATTGAGATAAGGAATAAAAGAAAAAAAATGGAACTGTCTTGACCTTCATCTGTAGATAAGATGTTATTTTTTTTAATTCATTCACCAAATTGTATTGATTGTCCCCAGGCTCACGTATTTTTGAGGACCCTTAATCTTTAACCTTCGGCTGTCGATAAGCTCTCTCATCATTTCTCCTCTCTGCTCTCTCTCCTCTCTCACTCTCTCTCTCTATCGCTCTCTCTCTCTCTCTCTCTCTCTCTCTCTCTCTCTCTTCTCTAAAGTAAGCTCGCTTCTGCGTATAATTAATGGTAGAAAATGCCTTTTAAAAAGACACAAAGTATATAATTCAGATAACAGTTTATGGTACGTTTTCTCTTGGAATGCCAAGATGAAGAAGGTGTTTTCCCTCTTTCCTGAGACTGTTGTCAATAATAGTAATAATATTAATAATAATAAACGAAAATAATTATTTTCAGTTATTTTTAAGAATCTGCATCTCTTAGACTATCTAGTCTATTGGCAACATGTACTACAATCTTTTAAAGTCTCATGGAAGTATTTATAAGGATATATATATATATATATATATATATATATATCTATATATATATATATATATATATATATTATATATTACAGGAGTCATATAGCTAACTCACCGGCAGGAGTCGATCGTAGAGAGACAAGCAAGGACCTCCGAGCCTTGAGACTTGCCAAAGACTAAAAGAAATCAAGACTGACCATTGCTTAAATTAGTATCTGTTTGTCCCTTGGTCGCGTTCGCTCGAACGCTCTCCTAAGTGGACGAGCGTTCGATCCGTCGGCCTATGGCTACTGGAAATGACCTCGTTTAAAAATACATTTTTTTCCACAAAATGTTATTTGTATGATATACGTATCGGAGCAAATAATGAAATCTAATTAGATTTTTTTTCATTTCAGGGATTTACTTATTTAAGGAGAGGTTGGATGCAGGCGAAGAGGTCACCAAGGGAATCAAACGAGCCGATACGCCGCGTTCATGATCGTTTGACGCACTGATAGGACAATCACGTAGCTTATCTCCGGGTAAGTGGACCTTATCGATATAGTCTCCTCCGCGATTATCGATGTTCGGGTAATTTTAGATAATATAGAAATTCTCCTTTCCATTGAGTGACGAGGCGTATTAATAATTACAACACATAAACTTTACAGACTTAGAATAAGTAGACGTTGCTGTTATATTCAATAAAACGCCACTAAATATGTCTATAAGTACCTTGCTAAATGGAATGCATCTTTTATCTCCAGAGACGAGACAGAAAATAAATGTGAAGAACAGAAGTAATAAATTCAAAATGCGAATGAAATTACTTTAGATGGAGAAAGGACTGAATGAGGTTGAATAAATACTTCTTTCAGATGATTGAGGAAATATATCTTAAAGATATTTAAGGAAAGTAATATCCAGTACAGGCAGGCTGAATAGTAAGATCATTTAAGTAAGTATACGTAGATAGGTCTACTATGATCTTTAAAGTAAGTAAACATAGGTCTAGTAGATCTTTAAAGTAAGCACACATAGATAGTATGTCTAGTACGATCCTTAAAGTAACTAAATGTAAGTCTAGTATGATTCTTAAAGTAATTACACATAGCTCAAGTACGATCCTTGAAGTAAGTATACATAGGTCTAGTACGAACCTTAAAGTAACTACACGTAGGTCTAGTACGATCCTTAAAGTAAGTACACAGGTCTAGTACTGTGTTTTTTCCATTCGCCACCCCGAAAAGGCAGTTTACATTCAACAATAATAACAATATCCCATTTAGAATTTTAACGGTGTAATTCACAGTAAATTATTAAAACACTTTTCAGTTGCAAATGTACACCCAGATATCCTTTTATTTACCTAAAACTTACACAGCGTAACTATTTAAAACAGTGGTTCTTAACCCCTGGGTCGCGACCCAAAGTTGGGTCGCCAAGCCATTTTATTGGGTCGCTAAGGGTTTGCAGAAAATTATTATTTTCACACTACAAATATATTATAATTATATACTGTAATGATTAAAATTTATGATGCATTGTTTTAGGATTCTAAGCAGACCATGATTAAATAAAAACTCCAAAGCAGAAAATTTATTTGAAGTGTTTTGAAATTTCGATGTAAAACCAACGATTTGAAGTTTTCCGTACGATAATCTCTACCGTGGCTTTGGCAACACTGCGGACTGAGACCGAGATGTTTCTGACTGAAAAGAAACATCAATTGGCCCACAAATTCTCAGATTCAAACTGGTTGATGCAAGTAGCATATCTTGCAGATATATTTGCTGAGATTAATTCCCTGAATATCTCAATGCAAGGTCGTGGTCAGACATTAGTTGGGCTTTCTGAGAAACTGTCATCAATCAAAGGAAAACTGAAGTTGTGGATGAATAAAGTATAGGAAGGAAAAACACCATCATTTCCCTCCCTAAATATACTTCTGGAGAACGAAAACTATTCTCTCAGCCAAGTCCAAGACTATTGTGCAACACATGTCCAATCTGATCACAGAATTTGACCATTGCATTCCAGAAAATGCACATAAATACAGTTGGATCAGAAACCCATTCAACATTGAAGCTGAAGACCTACCTGAGGAAATGTCAAACATCAACAACCTACAGGAGCAGCTCATTGAGATCCAGAGTGATGAAGCACTTCATTATGATTTTAAAAGGCAACATGAATCACTAAGCTCATTTTGGATGAAAGTGAACAAAGAAAAACCAATTCTTGGAGGTGAAGCCATGAAAGCCCTCCTTCCATTTGCTACAACATATTTGTGTGAGGCAGGATTTTCTGCCCTGACAGTTACAAAGACCAAGTACAGAAACCGCCTACAACCTGAGGATGATCTAAGATGCAGTCTAACATCAAAATCACCCAGATTTGAGGAGCTGGTCAACACACTTCAGTGTCAAGGTTCTCACTGATTATAAGAATAATAGCACATTACATGTCAAGTTCTGAATAATTTTGAATTTCTCTCTCCACAGGGATATATCACAACATAATTATTCTATTTAATTTCATAGCATGAAACCCAAATGTACCTTTTTGTTTTTGTGAGGCTAGCAATTATATGTTTGTATATTTTTTCCATATATCAGTTATTTATAGGTGCTACTTGTATTAATAAACATCCCAGCATGTAATTTTGTTCCTGTAACCCGCTTTTAAAAGCATTATCGTATTACTTATAAAGACAATGTGTATATCTATGCAGGCTTGGGTCGCCATGGTTGATTTGTGCAAAATTTTGGGTCGCTGCCAAAAAAGGTTAAGAACCACTTGATTTAAAGCCTGGGACTCAGTGCTACCATACGCAAACACCACAGGGGCGTGGACAGATGGAAAAAAAAAAAAAAAACCGAGTATACACATATGCTTAGTACGATCTGTAAAGTAAATATACATAGGTCTAGAACGATCCTTAACGTAACTACTCGTAGGTCTAGTCTGATCCGTAAGTTGCTGACTTGTCAAAACAGTCACTGACTTGACAACCGTTTGACAGCTATTTACTATCAATTCATTCAGGAACAAATTGCATAGCTATGCAAAATCTTTGTGAATCAAGGGCTGCATAAGGGTGTAGTGAAAATGGAACATATCATTATTATATTATTATTATTATATTACAAAGTTGCATATAAGTATATGTATATGTATATATATAGATACATATTATTATTTTTGTTATTATTAAGTTTCCAAAATTACCCTGCCAGCTGCAAACTTGGCAAGCCTCCCTACCCTTATCAGTGTCCACCCCTCCCTCCCCCTCCCCCTTCTCCCCCTCTAGGGGGCCAAACTCAGACGTGTTACTCTCTGACAGAGACACGTAGCCCAAATATAAGATAATCTAATCCAAGTGTAACCTTGAAGAATCCATTTTCCTTATCTCTCTTGTCTATTTATATCAGTAGCTACGCGACTAAGCGGTACATGCTTGCTTCTCTCTCTCTCTCTCTCTCTCTCTCTCGTAGGACCCTCTCACTGCATCAGCTGGTAAGATTAAACTCCTAACTTCTTTATTAACAACAAAAACACATATAATAATAATAATTAATAATAATAATAATAATAATAATAATAATAATAATAATAATAATAATAATAATAAGAATAATAATAATAATAATGATTGAAAAATAATAATACCACACACATGGCTAATAGAATGCCTGAAAATATATGGGGCAGAGGAAAACACCATCAGCTTCCTCAAAAATAGAATGCGCAACTTGAATACAATACTTACAAGCTCTGGAATAAGACTAGCAGAGGTTAATATCAGGAGAGGGATCATCCAGGGTGACTCACTATCCCCACTACTCTTCGTAGTAGCCATGATTCCCATGACAAAAGTACTACAGAAGATGGATGCCGGGTACCAACTCAAGAAAAGAGGCAACAGAATCAACCATCTGATGTTCATGGACGACATCAAGCTGTATGGTAAGAGCATCAAGGAAATAGATACCCTAATCCAGACTGTAAGGATTGTATCTGGGGACATCAAGATGGAGTTGGAATTTGGAATAGAAAAATGCGCCTTAGTCAACATACAAAAGGGCAAAGTAACGAGAACTGAAGGGATAAAGCTACCAGATGGGAGCAACATCAAACACATAGATTGAGACTGGATACAAATACCTGGGAATAATGGAAGGAGGGGATATAAAACACCAAAAGATGAAAGACACGATCAGGAAAGAATATATGCAGAGACTCAAGTCAAAACTCAACACCGGAAATATGATAAAAGCCATAAACACATGGGCAGTGCCAGTAATCAGATACAGCGCAGGAATAGTGGAATGGACGACGGCAGAACTCCGCAGCATAGATCAGAAAACCAGGAAACATATGACAATACACAAAGCACTACACCCAAGAGCAAATACGGACAGACTATACATAACACGAAAGGAAGGAGGGAGAGGACTACTAAGTATAGAGGACTGCGTCAACATCGAGAACAGAGCACTGGGGCAATATCTGAAAACCAGTGAAGACGAGTGGCTAAAGAGTGCATGGGAAGAAGGACTAATAAAAGTAGACGAAGACCCAGAAATATACAGAGACAGGAGAATGACAGACAGAACAGAGGACTGGCACAACAAACCAATGCACGGACAATACATGAGACAGACTAAAGAACTAGCCAGCGATGACACATGGCAATGGCTACAGAGGGGAGAGCTAAAGAAGGAAACTGAAGGAATGATAACAGCGGCACAAGATCAGGCCCTAAGAACCAGATATGTTCAAAGAACGATAGACGGAAATAACATCTCTCCCATATGTAGGAAGTGCAATACGAAAAATGAAGCCATAAACCACATAGCAAGGGAATGCCCGGCACTTGCACAGAACCAGTACAAAAAGAGGCATGATTCAGTGGCAAAAGCCCTCCACTGGAGCGTGTGCAAGAAACATCAGCTACCTTGCAGTAATGAGTGGTACGAGCACCAACCTGAGGGAGTGATAGAAAACGATCAGGCAAAGATGCTCTGGGGCTATGGTATCAGAACAGATAGGGTGATACGTGCAAATAGACCAGACGTGACCTTGATTGACAAAGTCAAGAAGAAAGTATCGCTCATTGATGTCGCAATACCATGGGACACCCGTGTTGAAGAAAGAGAGAGGGAAAAAATGGTTGAGTATCAAGACCTGAAAATAGAAATAAGAAGGATATGGGATATGCTAGTGGAAATTGTACCCATAATCATAGGAGCACTAGGCACGATC
Source organism: Macrobrachium nipponense (assembly GCF_015104395.2). Lineage (NCBI taxonomy): Eukaryota > Metazoa > Arthropoda > Malacostraca > Decapoda > Palaemonidae > Macrobrachium > Macrobrachium nipponense. The sequence continues at coordinate 61,575,158 of NC_087220.1, forward strand.
CCAAGATCCCTGAAAAGGAATCTAGAAAAACTAGAGGCTGAAGTAGCTCCAGGACTCATGCAAAAGAGTGTGATCCTAGAAACGGCGCACATAGTAAGAAGAGTGATGGACTCCTAAGGAGGCAGGATGCAACCCGGAACCCCACACTATAAATACCACCCAGTCGAATTGGAGGACTGTGATAGAGCAAAAAAAAAAATAAATAAATAATAATAATAATAAACTAGCCTTTCATTGTCACACCACTTCTTTGAGTGTGTCCTCATATTGCTTTTATGCCTCCTGAGCTCAAAACACACTGGGACCCAGCGCACTGCCCTGTTTGTCTCTTGAAAAGTGCCGTGGTGTTCTATGGCCTTGGGTTGTCTGTTGCCGTCGTCTGAGGGTGCAGTAGTTCTTTGGGTTTTGACAAAAAAAATGGTTTTCTTTCATTGTTTTTTTATCTGTATCAAACTATATTTTTTTATTGGGGCTTATGTCAGTGTGTATAGTTTTCTGTTCCAACAGCTGCAATATCGTGATGCAATGCAGTTCTCATATTTTACTTATTTATGTATTTTTTTAGGAAGGGACGCGACCCACAAACACATAGGGCAGATTTGAGCGTATATTAGAAATAATTATAACCCGAACAGGCACTTAAACTGCCCACCTATCTAAATAATACCCCCACATGCACTGCCTTTCTTGAAATATCACACGGAAAGCATCTGAGACGTCCAGGAAAGGTAATTAAAACATATTCGAATCTCCCATTTCCCAAATAACCTTTACTCCAGTTTGACATAACATCAGAGAACAATTTAGTCAAAATTTTCGTGGTTCATCTCTTGGTTTTACCACCCTCTCGTGGGCTTCCATTCTGCAATCACCCTGCCGTCTTGAACGACATTGTAGACGGGGTACATAGCTGCTGTTGCACAAGACTGTTGGAAGAAATGTTGATTATTAGCGTTAAAGTCAGTGCTATTTTCGACCTTAATGCCTCTAGCTAGACTAGACGCGAAGGTGTAAGTCTGGGAAAACAGGAGATAAACGAAGATTCCAAATTGTAGATAAGTTTTATTTTTTACTATATTAAAAATTTATAATTAGCTTATTCTAATCTTCCTGTCTCGCATCAGAACGAAATTATCATAACTACAGAAACTTATGTCATTTAACGTTACTTTATTATCAAAATATGAATATTTTTGCCTTCTCTATGTATCTTTGAAGAGCTACAATTACTTGAAAATACATATCATATGCCAATGTTCAAAAGATCATAACCAAACACAGAGGCACATACACTCATTTAATTAGGCCTGTGTGGCCAAAATTTTTTATTTGTATAGAATTGAGTTTTCTTTAAGAATCAAGTTATTCATACTGCTGCTATTGCTGCTGTTATTAGTGTGTGTTTTTTTCTAGTACTACTTACGTGCCAGGGAAGTAGGAAGAGCATTGTTCCGATTGGGTACTTTGCATAGTCTAATTTCCCTTTTATTGTCTCCACAAACCCAATTTCTTGGGTCATACTGCAAAGTCTGTTGAAGAGAGAGTGACATTTGATAGGATGAAATTCTGCAAATTAAATAACTTAGACTGTTGAAGCTTCAAATAATGTTTTAACTGACGCAAATTATAAACCAAAGTTATTTTCCCTTCACAGTTACAGAACGACTGAAACCTTATCTCAGGTCACAATTCTCTTGGCAGTCTTACTTGAGGTTGGGATGATCCTTGATGACGCAGTATCCAGAAGGCATCTTCCCTTCTCCTTGTTTGGTGAGTCCAGTGAAACCGCAGTCGATCAACATCTTTCAGAGAGAAAGAGAGGACTGACATAAATATCCAGCTCCAGAGAACAGGATTAAGTGGTTTTATTAATAGTAATCACAACTGAAAGACTGAATCGTTTATTGTTTCTTTCTTACTTGGTTTCTGTGTGGGTAATGGCCTATGATTCTCGTGGCGACGCAGCAGGCAATGTCTTCGAGGGAGCACGAGCCTAAAGTTGATTGTTGGACGTCTTAAAATAAGAAAAACGAGCGTAAAGAACATTATATTTTCACGTGTTACTCCAAATATTGGGTGAAAATTGCGTCAGGTATTTCAAGTCCAAAATAGGTAGTATTATGTGCTTCTGTGTTATGACTTTCTTATTTTGGGCCATGTTTTGGCACTTTTGCTGAACTGCATTTAAAGGCAAGTTGTCTAATCAGCAACCACTGCCTCCCCTCTTATACTCTTTTTTCTCTGTACTGCCAGTCTTGGAAATTCCTCCATGCCTCCAATTGTCCCATTTTTTATTCTGATCATTTTCATTGTTGATCACCCTTCTGAGTCCTGACCAAATGCAGTGGTATTCTACTTGTCAAATTGTTTCCTATTATACCTATATAGTAGGTGGACAAATCTGAACGGGTTCAGTTGGACACAATATGAAATGGGACAGCCCCTAATCGCACAGGTAGATACAACTGATAAAGAATGCAAAGTAGCACCCTAACATGACCTAATCTGACCTCTGGTGCAGCATCTTACCAGACCAGGCCCTAACAGGCTTAAATATAGCCATGACAGTACTGTTTATGGGAGCACTGTCAAACTTAGGTGACATGTTTAATACTTGTATTGTTTATACAGACAAAGCATTCATTTCACCCTTACCCAGAAAGGCGTAGTTCCCCGGATGCAACTCGGTCAGTTTCTTCATGGTATCGGCTGGCCTTCTGCAGGAGGGCGTTGAGCCAATTCCAACTGTAGGGCAGATGACCCCTCGTGTCCTGGCCTTCTCCACAAATTTGAGCAGACGTTCTGAATATAAAATATGTTCGTGTATATACGAAGTTAACGACTTTATTTAAATTGATTTATATATGCTTCTTTTTGTTTCTGCCCAGGAAAATGGGGAAACAAGGAATTTTTCTTACACACTAAATACAGGTTCATATCATTATATACCGTGAGAGAGTAAGGTAGTGTATGATCGCATACTATAATGGTTATACTCACCGATATTCTCATCCCTCAGTGTGTCGACATCTTTGGGGTCATCCACATGGTAGGTGTTACCACAGTGTACGTAAACACCACAGAAGGTGATCCTTGACGGAGCTGAGCTGAGACTCAAGGCCAGTTCTATTCCCTCCTCGTCTTCCCACCAGACGCCAGCTGTTTAGAGCCAAATAATAGTAAATATTATATTAAAACTCAGAGTAACTTTGAGGAAACTATGTCACATTTAGCCTGTAAACTTTCTCTCTGTCTTCCCACCAAATACCAGCTGTTTGGAGCCAAACAATAGTAAATAATTGTATTGAAACTCAGTATAACTTTGAGCTAAGTTATAGTCTCCTGTATCCAGTAAACTCTTCACTCACCTCTTCCGTTGCCGCAGTCGACCTTTAAGAAGACTGACCAGGTCTTCGGTGAAGGCGGCGGGGATTCCAACAATGTCTCTACTGCCAGTCTCGAGTCGACCATCACGTGGAACTTTTCCAGTCTCCTGGATCGACAGAAACAATATTATACTTATATATTAGTATGCACATATATATCCTACAGATACCAGACAATGAGGACAGTTAGTCCTGGAAAGCTTAAATGTAACCTTTCTGGAATCAGTACCTCTGCTGGATACCATCCAGTTTAAATGAGGTCCTGTTATTAATTGTAATAATGCACTGAACAATTGTGCAAGAGATACAGTTTTACATTATATATATATATATATATATATATATATATATATATATATATATATATAATATATATATATGTGTGTGTGTGTGTGTGTGTGTGTGTGTGTATATATATATACACACACATATATATATATATATTTATATTTATATATATATATATATATATATAGAGATATATTATATATATTATATATATTAATATATATATGATATATAGTATATATGTATTATAATATATTACATATATATATATATATATAATTATATTATATATGTATAATATAATATATATATATATATATCTATATTTAATATTATATATATATTTATATATTATATAAATATAAAACTATATAATATATAATATATCATATATAATAATGTTATATATAATTCATCTTCAGTACTAAGAAATACATATTAGGTAGATTATACATTCACTAACTTTGTCAAAGCCGTAACTCTAGACATATGGAAGGGAATCAGCGGGTAACCGTAGAGAATGTCGTCGAAGCCATGGTCAGCGTAGAATTCGGATTCGTCCAACGTGGATGTCACCAAGCATTTCTTCGTTCCTCCCGTCTGAAGCTCCGCGCCCTCTCTGGTGGCGGTGACTTGGGTTTAATTGGTGACATTTATTTTGATTAAAGACATATATTTTGCATTGATTATTAAATGGAGCAAAAAAATAGTTTGCAAATTAGCTTGGGGGCTTTGAATGAGAAGCTGTAAAGGTCACAGGTGAGGAGGTTCAATCTTGAAGCGGTAATTAATGTTAACAAGTTTAACGAGGAAGCACTCGAGAGGGCGCATATCGTAGGCCGACTCGAGCGTGTTACATTCATACAAACACCGAATCTTTTACCAACATGGTCTTGTGTGTCTTCGTTTGAGCGCGCAAGCGCACACCCATTTTATTGCAAGTCTCCAGCATGTTATTGCAATTGCTTTTAACTTGAGCGTAGTCGACCAAAAACGCCGGAGTTGTTAGCTGGTCTACTCGAAGGCCAACATTGTTCGTCGCCATCTGCAAATGAGGCAGGCATATTAAAAAAAATATGAGAAGATATCACACGTGAATTATGCTCGTCGTGTAAGTCATACTCTTAAAAAAGTGCTAAGTGTGTGTATGTCGTGTCGAAAATGCAAGAAAGGACTCGTTAATTCAACGCATCGATCGACTATCTCGTCATCTGCCATAATTCCTGTCATTTTTACGCTAAACAACACTTCCATCTCACCTTTATACGCTAAATTTGAAGTAGACACTAATCTGATTCACTGTAGATGGTGGATATTTATAGTGTTGTAAAGGCTAAGAGCTTAGATCCATCTTCCGGGATCTGACTATGGCACTTATCACTTGAGTGTGCGAAGATTCACTGGCCGGGGTAGACTAGACACTAGACAGCCTGGTTGCCAGGGCCTTTTGCGAGTTTTGGGGGTCTTGAATGTCATCAGGCTCAACGAAAACTCGTTATCCTTTTCGACTTAGCTTACAGCACAAATTTGACCTTTGTCTATAGTACTTTAGTAACTTTAAAGCTTCAGTTACAGTCTATGTAACGTTGCCTTACATAGTACTTGCGAGGTGATTTAGTCGTTTATAATTGACATTTTATACACATCTACAGTTATGTAGTGCATCGTAACATTTTTTTATAAGATTTTTCTGTAAGATTTCTGTTTAGTTAAAATTTTACAATGGCTGTCTTGTTACTATTAAGATGTTTAAAAGGCCTGTTTTGTGATCGTTAGAATATATAAAAATGTCATTAGCATAACTGAGTAGCAAAGTCATTTCCGGCTATATATCAAAATATGGTCACCAGAACTCGAAAATAGACGTTTTCGTGGAAGATCGCAATGAATATTTTTTGTATAGTCAGATTTCAAAAATCCCAATATACAAAATATGATGACATAAACGAATTTTTTTATTGGGTGCGGTTTCTACGCAAGAAATCGTAAACATTCTTATCATAAGAGTTAAAATTATTTTGTTACATACCGACTATAGAAATGCACATTTTCCACATTGTACGTACGGATATAGTCAACATTATTCATTATTATATTCAATAATTAATTATATTTGCATGTATAGTCGTACAAAACGTAACCATCCTTCCCACAAATGTAAACAAACTGGTTACCGCAAGAGTTGTAAGTGACTCATTTAAATCCTCTTATTTTGGTTTGTTTTAGTATTCGATTTATTTATGGTAATTGTATTTTGATAGCTACTTGCTTTGGCCAACAGCTGTTAATTTTTGGTTGTATTGAAACATCACTGACGTAATAGTAAATAGCCTAGTAGTAGAGCCGATTGTACCATAGCTTACTGTATGCAACAGACCAGCTGATAGGTAGGGAGGGACTAGCTAGGTATATCAAGACGGCTCTAAATGTCGACAATATAATAGAATTGGGGGCAGAACCCCCCTCTGTCCAAATAAGGGCACAATACCTAAGGTCACGTTAGGTCAAATGAAGGTTAAGTTTGGACGGTTTAAGATTATATGGTAATTTACCTGTAGGGAAAAAAATTTAAGTTTTCGGTAATTGTAATTGCTTTAAATTCTTGTTCAGGAGGTAAAATTTTATAGAAAAATGTCAACTGCCACAGTACAGTTTGCTGCGGAATACACGCTTAGATCTACCAAGTTTTCTGTTAAATAGGGATCCTTCATGTAAGAATAGGGTAGAATTAAGGGATTGCTCCACATTGGGTATTAACTATGGCTCTTTAATGTCTTGTAGGGTAAAAAACCGCATGGTACAGGGGTGGACCATGTACGATCAACGTGAACAACCCCAAAAAAAGTACATTATAACGCGTCCAGACATCGGAGATGGGTATCAGTCGCGACTTGTTGTTGGTGAGAAACGGAGCTAAAGACCTCTACTCCGGTGTCAGGACGCTTTATAATGTACTTTTCTTGGGGTTGTACACATTGATCGTACATGGTCCACCCCTGTACCATGCGGTTTTTTACCCTAGATGCACGGAACCATTATATATCAACTAAATGACAGTCCGGTCTCTCTCCCAACGATTTCTGCCCACCCAAAACCCTGCGTTCCCATAGGGTCCCCAACCATGTTGAGTAGATATGAGGTTATTAATAATTAACAGTCAATAAACACCACCTCCTTCATCAGCAATGCTAAAAGTACAGGAAAAATCAATTTCCAAGATAATAGTCCTTGCAGATCTATTTTATTGTTTTACCAAGAATAGCTATACTTTTTATCATTAAAATTAAAAGTCTATTTCTTCTTTGTTTTTTTTTTTTGTGCATTTTTTTAAACTTTAGTTTAACCAGACCACTGAGTTAATATTAACTCTCCTAGGGCTGGCCCGAAGGATTAGACATGCTACTTAAAATCTTTATAAATTATTAAGAAAATAAATAAATAAATAAATATTTGTTATCTGGAATATATATTATCTAAAAAATAAATATTTACTATCTGGAGTAATATATTATAAATTATTATATAATATATTTTATCGTATAAATGATTAAATTTAAGGAATTTTAGAATATTAAAATGTTAAAATTTGTTACTTTCTGACAATATTTCTCTAAAAGAATATCTTCTGAATAATATGTCTCTTTGGATTTTATATTTTGGACAGATTTTAAAAATATCTTTTACTGTTATTTGTACATTACATATTTTGCACATAGGTATAGGGGCATGGGGGTTACTCATTAGGTAGCCATGTGTCAGTTAGTGTGACCAATTCTTATTCGTGTCAATATTACTGAATTCTTGCTGCATTTCTGAGGATGATGGCCACAGGTCTACAGTTTCTTTTATTTCTCTTAATTTGTTGTTAGGATGGTTTTCCCTCCAATTATTTTGCCATTTTTTCTTAATTACTTTTTTGCTGTGTCTAATATAATCTTCTAGTGGTAATAATTCTGCTGATATTGGGAGTGTTCTAGCCTCTTTTGCATAGGTGTCCGCTTTTTTCATTGCCTTCTAATCCTATGTGAGATGGTATCCAACATAGAGTAACAGATATCTTTTGTCTTTCCATTTCATGTAATGTATGTCTAATTTCATTTATAATTTTATTTTTTGGAGTATAAGAGCTCATTGCATTTATTGAACTTAGTGAATCGCTAAAGATGGTTACTTCATTAAACTGGTTTTCAGATATAGTTGTTAATGCTGTTTTTATTGCTAGTAATTCAGCAGTGAACACTGATGCTTTGCTTTGTAAGGAGGCTTGGATCTTTATGTTGTTTCTGTAAACAGCGAATTCAACTCCCATATCATCTTTTGAACCATCAGTATATATATATGATTATTATTGTGTATCTTGATATGTTCCAGAGCATATTGTTTCATTGCGAGGGGATTATTCAACTTATTTATGGGTATTGTACATAATTTGTTACATATCAACCATGGAGGCATTATGTTGTTAAAATTGTAAAATTTAATATTATAAAGGTCATTGTCATTAAATAATCTATTAGCTCTAACAGGGAAGGATGGGATCATTTTTGTATTCCAGAAACAATCTGGATCTTTAAATAAATCTTTGGTTTTTGCTGGACTATTTACAATTTTTAAAGCTCTGCACATCGTTGTTATTTTGAATCTATAAGATACTGCTTCTTTGTAATCTAGACTTCCAGTATAGCTGTATACGTACATCATTTATACCAGCCTAACCTGCTTTTTTGAATTGTCCATTACTTGATCAAACCTTGATTAACCTAACCTAACCATAGGCATAGCATAGCCCATGTACTGTACCAGAAAATTTCCGGAATATACTGTATTGACTTGAAATTACAAAAATTAAACGTTACATACCAGTTTAATTAGGTAATCAAATATCGGGCCAAGAGGTATAGTATTTTTATTTATTTTTATTCCAAATATTGTATTGTTCTACTAGGATGAAATTTGGAAAGTATACTATAACAAATGTGATTTTTTTATTCATAACTTCTTTTCAAGTTTCATATTGCATTGTTCAGGCTCTGACAGTTTCTGTTATTTTTATTCATCATAAATTTAATATTCAACATATTTTTGCAGAATAGTACAGGCAAGCCAAATCATTGTACAAGATGGCTCAGAGTGGTGAAAAGTATTACAAGTGTCCTGTATGCTTGAAGGAATTTTTCAAGTCGCATACGATGAAAATTCACTTGCGCGTTCATACTGGAGAGAAGCCTTTCCAGTGCAACTATTGTCCGAAAGCTTTCACAACCAGTGGGAATCTAAGCGATCACCTCCGAGTCCACAGTACAGTTCGCATGTTCAAGTGCAAGATTTGCGGTGCAAAGTTTAAACGTAATGCTACCCTGAAGAGACACTACGAAATGCATGCCAGTAAGTTCCGAGCCAGGTTGCCATATGATAACATTGTGTTTCTTCTTACTATTTTCATTAATATTTCCAGTGTTCTGTGATGAGGTATGATAATTCATAATGTGCTGAAAATATTTTTACTGGTGGTTATAGTTTTAATTTAATGAGAAAGCTTGATTTGTATGTAGAGTGCATTACGCAGTTGCTTACTGTAATAAGATTTCTATGAATTGTGTAACTTGGGTAGTTTTTGCCACATACAATCTATCAAAATCTGAGCTCTGTGCTCTTAATTATCAAGAGAAGAGGGGATATACGTTATTAGTAAATGATGTATGAAATGTAAGACAAATATTGTCCCGTACAAAAAGGATGTTTCCTAAAGCTTGCAATTCTTATTACCCTTAAAATTTATGTTTCAGAATACAAGCGAGAGAAGCAAGACAATACTGACTCTGTTGCTACAGGAAATTCAGAAGGGTTATTGCATACTGAACTTGTGAACCAACCAGTCTACTTCCCAAGGTTTGATAGAAGCTCAGAACTCATTGTGTCCGAGCAAGGTGAAGAAACCGTTCAGACGGAAATTGTTCATCATCCGAGTCATGTACAGTTTGGTAAGTAGGGAAGTTTGGTTGGAAAGTCTTAATATGCAAAACATTTTTTAGTCGTTTAATAATTATCCAAGTGAGATGCTTAAGGAATAAGCTCAATTTAGTTATACTTTTGCTAATTATACATTGGTGTTCACTCCATTGTTCCATTTCTAGACCCAGAAAGATGACTCATTGAAAGTACTTAGCAAAACTTGGCCATCAGAGTTTAAATTGAATGCACAATGCTTTTTGGTTTATTTCTGATGGCCTTCAGAATTCAGTTGTATATGTATATATGCATAAAAATTTATGAAAACCTTTTAATAAAAATATTAACATACTTTTTGTTTTTTTGTAAACATTTACTAGTTAGTTTTGGAGGTTTTCTGCTGTATTTGTAATGATAGTTTTGAGTAATGTATTCAAAATAAGTTGCCTTATTCCTGCTATTTTTTATTTAATAATTTAACATACTTAATGTTTCATATAATTTTCAGATGACATGCCAGATCAGAGATCTCCCACAATAGAGCTGATTTTTCCACCTGTTCTTGGGAGGGAAGATCAAGGAAGTGTAGTTTTCAGAGGTATTGAAATTGTAAGTGTATTGCACTACAGTACTTTACAAGTCTTTAAATGTTATGTACTGTATCTTATCTGTATTGTAGATAGATTTTATCTGTATTGTAGATAGATTTTAAAAAAAATTTGCAGTTGTACATGATATTTGTAATAATACATATCCTAAATATTTACTATTGGGTGTGTAAAGTTGTGTTAATATGTTGATTGAGATGAGTAGATAAATATTGAGTTGCGTTAATGTATTAGCGTCAGTGCAAAGCATTACCAAGTAACTGTAGGGAATCCAGTTATTATGGTATTTAATTTTATGCATGCTGGTGGGCTTTCCAACTTTCACACTAATCAAATAAATTATACAATTAATACTTTACAAAGATCACATCATTCTTACCTTTTTTTTGACTTTGACAGTAGTTAGTAGTGGATATATTCTAACATTTTAACAAATTTACTTCTTTCAGCTTAACTAGAAAAAGTTATTGGTGAATATCTTAATGTAATTTTAGAACTTGATAAGAGAGCATATATCTAATTTTTTATATTCAAGACTTTTAATCTCCCTGAGCTTTTACAAGAATCTTTTAATTATTTAACATTGTTTTAGGAAATAACTTGTACTTTGTTCAATATTTTTTTCCCAGAAAGAAGAGAATCTCGATGCCTTTCATGATGCCACAGTCTTAGAGCTCACAGAGGAAATCGAAGACATAGACGGTGCACAGGTTAAAGTCTACAGTTTTGCATCAACTCACAGTCAACTTTCCAGACATTCTGTGCAACAAGATGAAGAGACTAGAGAGACAAGTCTACCTCATATGGACAGTATTCCAGAGAACAAAGCCAGCATTTTCAGACCTGATGAGTCAGCCAGAAGTGGGGAAGTCTGTGACATTCAGTCAGAAGTGGGTTACGTTCAGTCAGACTTAGCAAAAAGGTACGGCTCGCATGTAACAAAAATGCTGAAATTGATTCAGCCTGAAGACAAGCAGGTAGAGTTGATAAAAGAATTGAATCAAGCAATACATGAATTCCTTATAGACAATCGCTGATATAAAGGGAGAGGTATTTTAAGTGCCAGAGAGATGGACACATGATATTTTTATCTGTGGGTGTTGGCCATAATGCAGATAAATTTTGCTAAGAGTAGTACGCAAATTTGAGATTCACTGTGGGCTTGTTGCTAATGTTTACTGGTAATTGTCATGTCTGAGTTCTACTTTAGTCATTGGTTGTAATTTTACTGTTGGTACCAATTCTGTGTTAATCTGACATCCTTCTTATGATTGTTGAATGTCTTTTCCAATACTGTAAAAAATTTTATTTTTGGTATCATCACTCCTTTACTAATTTTGATAGCACAAACAGGACCATGGTTTTGTGAAGTTAAGTAAAAAGTTAGTGTTACTGGTACTTGTGAACATTCTTTAATTATTTGGGTTTTCTCTGTATGAATAAAATGTATTTTGATACTTTGTAAACTTAACCATAAACAGTAGAGTACTGCTGTATATCTGGTCACTTTGGTGAGAACCTTTTAAGAGGGATGAGTTCCTTCATATCTTTTGACAGATGTGACAAAGTTTATTTGGTCCATATTGCTATTTATTTTTATATGAGTCTAGTCTTTGACTTTCTATTGCTGATGTATTGTTACTTATCATACAGTGTTTTGGTCACATTTGTATGTCCATTATGCGGGTTCTAACTACAGCTCCTCCAGCGCCTCAGCAGCGTGGTTGGTATGGTGTTAGCGTCCCACCTCGGTGGTCGTGGGTTCGATTCTCGGCCATTCCATTGAGGAGTGAGAAATGTGTATTTCTGGTGATAAAAGTTCACTCTCGACGTGGTCGGAAGTCACATAAAGCCGTTGGTCCCGTTGCTGAATAACCACCGGTTCCATGCAATGTAAAAGCACCATACAAACAATAACTACAACTCCAGTTTGACAGTAAATTTGAGTGTAGGAAAAAGTCCCTCTGCCTTTTTAAAAGAGTTGTGGAAACTATAAGACCTCTTGGGTTGTGGGTTTGAGTTATAATGGGTCTTATTAAGGCTAAAAAAATCAATGGGGATTGAAGGTGAAATTGATAGATAAACAAATGCTTGGAGTTGAAGTGATAAGATGGCACTATTTTTTTATTGTTACTCATTTGAAATCCTCTGCTGACAGCCTGTAAAGATATATGAGTATTTATTTCAGTGAAAGGTTGAAGCTTGTAAGTGCATGGAAGAAAAATTGATTTGTAATCTTGAATCGGATGTGATTTCGTCGATCATCTATATTATACATATTTTAAGATATTCATAAAATAAATTTATTTTTGTAGTCGTAGTTTTAGTTTTCCTGCACAGTAAAGTATTTTGAGAGAACATGGAAATATGACCCTTATCTAGCATGTGGACAATGTTAGTAAGTAACCTAACCAGGAAGTTTGTAGTTAGATAATTTGTTGCTGTTATGTTATATTAATTTATTGTAAAGTTCTTGTTGGCTGGTTACTTAGATCTGAAATCATTTGAATCCCACAGCTAGCAGTAGATCACGTTGGGGAATATTTGCTGCCCTGTCATTGTAGACTAAAATTGCAATGTGTTTTAACCAGTGAATAAAAATATAAAGCTGGGACCTAATCCTACAGATTTGAGGTGCCAAAATTTATAGAAAGTGTGTGCAATTCTAATTTTGGTGCTTTTTTGCAAGTTTGGAATGGATCTATCAGTAGTGTAAATAACATCTGTAAATAACTAGTTTATGGCAGCCATAGGCATATATACAAGCTTTAGCAGCGTGGTTGGTATGGTATTAGCGTCCCACCCCGTTGGTCGTGGGTTCGATTCTAGGCCATTCCGTTGAGGAGTGAGAGATGTGTATTTCTGGTGATAGAAGTTCACTTGACGTGGGTTCGGAAGTCACTTAAAGCCGTTGGTCCCGTTGCTAAATAACTAGTGGTTCCATGCAACGTAAAAGCACCACACAAAAAAAAAAAAAAAAAACATACAAGCTTTATAAATTTTGCAGTGAAATTCCATAGTTTAGTACATATACTAGACTTTATTTTGCAATGTGTACCGATGTTACAGGTTGATTATTTTTAATGTACGATACAAGCATTAAGTATGAATGCTGCCAGTAACTATGTTAGAAATTCTTGAATATGGTAAGTCAAAAGTCCAAAGAAAGCTATCCATGAAATACTATTTACTGTTAATTGGATGAACCACAATAAATGACAAAATTGTCATAAGGCAAAACAAAACACAGTGGTTGAGTCATTAATATGTAATTGAAAGATGCATTGTCTATACTACAGCTCGTAAACGTGTAAATTATAATAATGGACGTGTTTGCTTAGTTTTATTTGTTAGTTTTTAGGTATTTAAAGGCATATGAATTATACTAATTGAGAGAAAATTATGATAAACACTAAATAATCAACAAAAATTAAAAACTGGTAAAACACAATACGAAATAGATATGAGATATTTGCTGGATTTTTTCTTAGATATTGATAAGCTAAAAAAGAAACTTAAGGATTGAGAAAAACAAGAAAAAAATAAACACATGAAATAATCATCAAAACAGTAAAAGCCAAAGCAATTTTATATTCCAATAATATAATTATAATAATTGAAAGAAGAGCTCAATTTGTTTTTTTAGTTTTTAGATATTGATTGGCTAAAACAAGAAACTTATGGATAAAGAAAAACAAGAAAAAACAAATGAAATGATCATCTAAACCGTAAAAGCCAATTAGAAATCAATTATATTTGACAATAATAAAAGTATAATAATTGAAAGAAGAAGAAGAGTGCCAATTTTTTAAGTTTTTATATATCTATAAACTAAAAATGAAAATTATAGATAGGATAAAAAACAAGTAGAAACACATGAAATAATCATCAAAACAGTAAAAGCTAATTAGAAATATATTTAAATGACAATAATAAACTTATGAGTCGACAACAGAAAAAGAAGAAGATGCGCGCCGTTTGATTACGAATGTCGGAATCGGCGCCTTATTCATTTTTCGCATTTTTCAAATTGACGCAGCATTTGTGCATAACTTTTCCACTTCAGAAAAGCTTTGTAAGTATTCTGCTACTTTGTTTTCACAAGTTTATTGAAGTGTAGGCTATTGAGAGAAACAGTTTAATTCGTGGATAAACTTGTACCTGTTGCTTAGGCCTTTATGGCAGTTGGATTCGTCTGATCAAATTAATAAAAAAATTAATTTATATATGTTTTACGTTTACATTTATTATTTTAACTGATTTAATTAATGTCTGGGACCATTTTAATGAAGAATTATCAATTGGAATGTCATAGCTAGGCTAAATACGTAAGCTTGTCGTATTATGACAAGTTCCTTCCCGTTAGAACATGTAGGCTAGGTAGGCCTACGAGCTAGGCTAAATACGTAAGCTTGTCGTATTATGACAAGTTCCTGCCCGTTAGGACATGTACTCTCACAGGCCTACGAGCTTAGGCCTATGGGAAGGTCTCTTCGGTCACCGTCACCTTTAAACACTTAGGCCTGTGTAGGGCATAGCCGTGACATAGGTAGGTAGGCCTACCCAGTCGCTGACTCACCTCCTGTAAGTTTAAATATGCTAAAGGGTTTTATTCCTGTGGCTAGAATATTACTAGACTAGGTCTATGAATGGGTTATTTTAGGCCTAGGCTACACATTAGTTTAGACCTAGGCATAGCATTTTTGTAGGCCTACCTGGTAAGGTTTAATGTGCTAACGGTCTCGATTTTCATTATTACCTACCTAAATTTTTGTGCATTCGTTGTAGATTTTGTTACAAACAGCTGTTCATTACATGTGTCAAAGCATTAGAATATTGCAATCAAGCATATTTTGCAGCTTTGAAGGATATTGATAACAAAAGTGACTTGCCATAACGAGCCATTGCTTTAAATCAGTGTCATTTTGCCACTCTTGTCTAATAGTACATTCTCGCTTCACTTTTTTATTGCTTTTTTTTTCGACTCGGACATGCTGCCTTATGTAAGTTATGTTTAAAAATTCAGATACACGCCTGGCTTGCCCTCATGTGCTCTCAGTCGGTACAAGCGAATGTTTAACACTGATTGATGAATCATGCAACTTCATGTTGACGCACCTTTTTTTTAGATATTGAAAATACGGGACAAACGGCGTCCCGGGAAGGGTCAATACAGGACACGGGACAAATGTCATAAATTCGGGACAATCCCGTCAAATACAGGACGTCTGGTTACCCTGACTGTAACGACTAGGCCTTTGAATAGGTTTGTTTTTAGGCCTAGACCAGGCAATTATTTGTTCTGGTGTGATGTAGGATTGCATAGGCCCAAGCAGACTGTACCCTTTTCTTAGGCTTACCCAGTTTGGAAATGTCTTTCCTTAAGTTTAAATAGCCTGTGCTTTCAGTTTTTACTCTTTGAACTAGAACTAGCAGCTAGGCCTATGAATGGGTTTTTAGGCCTAGGGTACACTTTATTTGTTTGGGTGCTATGTTGGCATAAGCCCTTGTAAAGGTTGAAGGAGATTATTAAGGTTCGGCTCGGATAGCTGTCCTCGGTTAACAGTTTCGGTTTTACGATGCTTAACTAACGACGGCATTATTATATTTTCGGCGATGGTAAGCGATCTTCGGCCTTGTAAACTTAACGGTGCTTTTAAACAGTTTATTTGCACTTATGGTGTTGTAAATGCCATTTATTACCATGATTATATTGTGATGTTTTGGTTAAAGACGATTTTCTGTTATTAGTGCTCGGCCGGCAACAGAACCCCTGCCGTTAACCACGGACTGCCTTTACATATTTTTCTCTTTTCAGATTTAAAGGATTAGTTTTTTTATGCTAATCAATTCTATACAATTTAATTTGCTAATCTATAATGAATTACTTTTCTTGTTTAGCACATAAGCTATAGGCTATCACTAATTATGAGTTTGTATCGTGTGTTTTTACATTTCTGACCAATTTTTGTCGCGAAAAACCATCTATGTATTTGTATTTCCTTACCCATACATTGTATTATTACTTTACATTGAGTAATTCTGCGAACCAGTAGCATCGTCGAGTATCAGGAAGCAAGTTGAGAAGCTAAATAATTATAGTCCAGGTACTGAAAATTACACAATACATCCAACCCAAGTCTAGGTTGCCGTTTCTTCCCAACTGAGTATGATCTGTTTTGATAACAATGAATAGTAAGAATAATGAAATTCTGTTCGTTGGTCGGGCGACCCTCAGATATATATAATACGCATGATTTTGTGAGGGTCTTTATAGCAATTTCTGCAGATGGACCTATTTAAGGTATGGTTTTAATAAGCAAATGTTTTAAGTTGTATTATAATCTGAATGTTTTTGTTACAGCTCGAGCATCAATAATGGATACAAGGGAGAACGTGACAAATTTTTGGTCGGCTCATTTCAGAAGAGAGGGCCAGCAGCATAAGGCCCTGTCCAGTGACGAAGATTCGCAGGAACGGGCCATCCTGATGGTGTGTCAAACACTTTTCCTGCTTGTCCGTGGTAAGTGGGATTCTTTAGATTATTTACACAAATTTTGCTGGAAAATGGGATTCTTTAGATTATTTGCAAAAATTTTGCTGAAAATGGGATTCTTTAGATTATTTGCACAAATTTTGCTAAGTATATTTCTTTGTACACAAATGCAATCCATACATAAGGATTGCCTTGCCGATATCATGGTTTCTGGGTTGATGGCTTGTGTTCCCAATATTTGAGATGATTCCTTTGTCCAAGTATTGTTAAAGTATCTTCTCATTTGACCTTCATGCACTGTTTTCTATTCCCTGAAATATTATCTGTTTTAAGCGTATTGCTGGGGACAGACTAGCCATTTGTTGAATACTCAATTTGCTATCTGTGTTTTATTTGGTAACTACTTAAAAGCTGAACCTATCCTTATTGATAAACACTTTGACAAAGTTAAGTATATCTTAGTTTTACTAGACCACTGAGCTGATTAATAGCTCTCCTAGGGCTGCACTGCCCAGACCCAGTTCCTTTTTTTTTTTTTTTTTTTTTAACATTTTGATGAGTATAGTGCCTTTAATTATTCACTTTAGTCCAACTTCTTTCTTAGAGCTTGTGTTATTCTCTGATGAGATTTTGCTGTAGGAAATTGTGGGTCATTTGCTTAAAAATAAGAGTGTTTTTTATTCTTATGAAGAAACTGCTGTCCATGATGTAATCTTTTCATATTTTGATTACTGTTGGTTTTCTCATTACTACAGCAGTATGTATATATATATATATATATATATATATATATATATATATATATATAGATATATATCTATATATCATATATATATATATGTATATATTTATGGCATTGCATTACAGTATATACAAAGGTTCATTTTCCAGATATAAAGAAAGAACGAGATGAAGCCATTGAGTTTGCATCCAAACAAAAAGAGATCAAAGTCTGTCAGAGTTGCAAAAAACAGGTGTTCAAGGATAATCTTGACAATGCTATTATTGATGAAGAAAAAACTACATCATCAGAATCTCTTGATGAGTCACAAGTAACTGTAATGATCAACGTAAAGAAGGAACTGGGAAGTCAAGGTTCACCAAGAAAACAGGAAAGTTCTTTATCTTCGGGAGAAACAATTCCCAGTAAACCTGTTCCAAAGGCTCAGAAGAAAGGAGACCCAAACTACAGGTGCTTGTCAAAGTCCTCCCCTAGAAGGGTGAGGAAGAAACTAAAGGTGGAAACAGATGTTAGCGATGATATCTAGTACCTGAAACTTTATCTTTAGATGAGCATGAATTGCATGTTAACGTAGAGGCGAGAAAAGCTCTGGCTACTCAGACTGTTTTTGTACCAGAAACAGTTATGTATGGAAACACTGATTTCTTTGAATCACAAACCATTTTTAGTCAGGACATTGATTACGTGAGGAGCAGTAATGAATCAAGTGAATGTAGAAGTCCAGAAAAAAGTTTGGTTAATGCAAGTGATCTAAAGACACAGCTAAGTCCTGTTCTTGGGAAACAAGGTAACACAACTCCGAAAGCTTCCAGGAAGCCTCTAAACATCAGAAAGCCAACACCACCAATTTTCGATAGCCCTCCTAAGGAACCTCTGCAGCAAGTAGATGCCAATATTCCCACAGAGGTAAAAACATCACAAATGCACTCTACGCTTCAAATTAATACAGAAGATTTGAAGTCAGAAAATTTAGTTTGTCAGGCGGCTTCAACCCCCAGGTACTCTCCTTTAAAATTCACTCATAGCCTTTCCCCTCCTTTAAGTGACGTCAGCTTTACATCACCTTCGTTGTTACCCAGCATGAAAGACAAAGGAAATAATGTGGTGCTTACACCAGCCTCCCCTAGTTTCAAAACTCCAAATAACGTCAAGCCAGCGGTAAGCACACGATCAATCAAAAGATCGTTATCAACTGTACCTGACAGTAAAGCTAAGGAAAACTCAAATACTTTAAGAAGGCACCAGACAGACAGTACCACAAATAAAGGAAGATTGTATGAAATGAATGTGGAACCACCAGATCCTAATAAAAGAAAGAAGTACAAACAAGCAAGAATATTTGAGATGCCTCTAGTGCCCAAGACTGATGTTGTGAAGTTATCAGGTAGGTTATTTGGTGTATTAATAATTCTTTTTTCAGAAGACTATGAATCCATTTAGAGTCTCATGGAGAGTAAAATGAATTGTCCTTTTGGTTACTATTCTCTCTTTAGGAGGCTAGACAGTGGACACAACTCCATGTTCAGTGATCTTGAACCCCTGGAAACATATTGAGTGCATTTTTCTTCATGTTATTTCAGGGTCCAAAATAAAGATATTTGATGCCTAGTTTTGCAGTTTTAATTTTTTAGAGACTTACTTGTTCATAATTTTTTTCTTTAGCAACAAATGGATTTAAATGTAGTTCATGAGCTACAAGCCCCTTAAATTATTGAGGAAAAAAGTGGTTAGTCTTACTGCCATGCAATTTAGAAAAACATTTTTTCATAACCAAAAGCTAATTATTTTTTACAAACCTGTCATACTGAATTGCTATTTAATTATGTGAGGCTTTCATAATTCGTAGTTAATTATAAGATATGTTCTGGGAATGTCATGCCCATTTCTCTTTGGCCCTTGTAGGAGGTGTCCCAAAAATGTCTTTTGATGATGAGCTGAAGGCAGCCTGTGAGGCTTCATTGAAGACCAAGGAAAGGGAAGATTTATTGAGAAGACAGAAAAGGGAGTTCCAATCTGATTCTTCCCCTGAAAAAACTCAAAGTGATGTGAAGGAGGTAGGTTTTTGTCAGGTTCTTTGCCTGTTATGTATTCTCCTATGGACGTAAGTTTTTGTCATATATTTGCTTAACAGTACATGTAGGAAGTTTTAGATTAGCCATATTGGCTTTGAAATCTTTCTGAATGATAATTTTACCTTGCTGCCTTTCAGAAGAAACCTAAATTGAAATCGCCAACAAAATTGTCACTCAAGCTTAAAGAATCAGGCCATAGTTCACCTGCCAAAGTCCTTAAGAAGTCTCCTAAGAAGAGCCCTTTGAAATGGCAGAAACAAAGTCCCAATAAATTGAGTCCCTTAAAGAAAGAAAGGGAAGCAGAACAAGATGCAAGCAAGGACAAGGAAATGGTTGGATTGGATGAACTTCTGGATCAGGTAAATGAGAGTCCAGTACAAGGTAATGTGAATAGCAAAGTAAAGGCACCATCCCCTAAGAAAAAGCTCAGGAAAGCCTGTAGTGAGCACATCCCATCAAAAGAAACAGCAAAATCGGACATAAACAAGAATGCCAAGCGGATTAGAGCTCACTCAATAGATGAATCTCCCAAGAGTGCGAAGCGGAAAAAGCCCCCACGAGTGTTTGTCGACAGGTAAATAGGAGCTTTAACATTGATTATGTGTTTTTAATCTGTTTTTACCACTTTTAATCTCCATTCTCTGGCTCAAGACTAGTTCTGACATTTATTCACTTAGATATATGTTAACTTCTAAGCTCTGTATTACCAAAAGGAATGCTAATAAGAGCTTAGAAGTTTAATTTTTGTGAAAGTATTTAGTAATGAGAACTGTGTAAGTGTACTCAACCTGTGTTTCAGCTTTGATGCCCCCCCTGATCAAGACATTGAACCTGGTTATGCATATCAGGGACCAGTCGTACGAAAGAAGATAGAACGTAAGCAACTTGAAGGTTGGGGTTGTCGGGAATGTAAAAATTGGTATGAAGATGAAGATTTGGATCCAGTTAAGAAAAAGGTACAGTAATGAGGGTTTCTAAATGAAAATGCAGGTAAAGCAAGCAAGTCAGGAATTGCTGTGGATAGGAAATTCTATTATTATTATTATATGACGAGTGTATGTATGCTCATTTTACATGAACTACTTTTCCAAATACTGGAATATTAGTGAATTTTTTTTATTTCCTCTCCACAGATGCTAATAAACAAGTGTTCTCGACATCGTAGCAAACACAATCCAGTCACGAATACTCCAGAAGGATTTTGGAACCCAGAATGGGTAGACAAGACTCAGTCACAAATTTAACCATGGATGATAATTTGGCAGATTACCAGAGTTCAGGACTTGTGGAGGAGTACCACTTGCAAGGCACATTGTAGACAGTACAGTGCTAAAAGTACTTAGCAGCAGCCTTTCAGCCCGAGGTGCATTGCCTTCTACTGTCACTATTTATCTATTCCTTTAGGTCATTTCCCCCTCAAAGGGCCTACTTTTATAACTTGCTCCAATTTTGAGTTCCAATTGAAGAACAAGTCTTTCTTGCGAGCCTTAAGAAAGTCTGGAGATGTAATATGACAGTTTAATTAAACTCTATGACATTTAAGATTGGAAAACCAGTCAAGGTTTAATGAATAAAAGAAAATATTTATTTGTTTTGTCTATTGTAAGTTTTATAAAAGTTTGTTATGTTATGAATATAGTATATACTTTAGATAAGGACTTAAAGTACAAAATGTTAACGTGTTATTGTAGAAAATAAGGATGCTATATATAAAGTATTAATGAGTTACAAAAGATATTTTTATTATTTTAATTGTATAAATACACTATTTAAGTGAAAGATAAAAATATTTTCAGAGATTTTTTGTCTGATTCCTCGTGGTGCTCAGATGATATGAACAGGATGTTATTGCAAGCGTTTTTTATAACTTCCTGTTAGTTGGTGCCACTGTCAAATCAGCAGTGTTAAAGTTTCATGCTGCAAAGTTCCAGGTCTGTAACCATATTTTACTACCCAGATTTCTTTGTGGTGTATCAACTGTTATCAGGAATGCACAACCTGCAGTTGTGTATTCAACATGGATGTAAATAACCAGTGGCAAGTACTCAGTCAACCACTGTTGGCTTCTGAGGCATCATGTCCACCCATAAATAGTTGGTGGTAAGTACTCACTCATCCACTTTTGGCTTCTTAGACATCATGTCCACCCATTGCTGCTTACAGCAGACTCCCAAGCCTGAGCAGGTTTTTGAGCATCAGTTTTGGGTTGTGATTGTTAGTTCCATGCCAGTGCCCTCACAGTCATGGTGATGTTTTCACCATTGGTGTCTGGCTGTTATTGGTAGTTGCTTGTCCAGTGCTTGACATCTTGGCAAAAGTAGAGGCATTGACCCCAAGAGGGTCATTCAAAGTTCTTGATGTGATTTAAGAGATGATTGGTGTAGCAGTTTTGTCCTCGGGCTTAGAATGGATTTTACTCAACATCATGGCCAGCCCTACCTTTTCATCTTGGTAATTCAGCATAAACTCTGAACAGTCACATCATATAGGAAGGGTGACAACATGACTGTTGTAGGCAACGTTCTTTTGCCCGTAGCTTTAGCTTCAATTGTAGAGCTTGCTACATTATTATTATTCTTTTCTGCATAAATATTCAACTCTACCAAGGCAATTTTTCTACTTTTTGAAAAATGTTTTTTTTGATATTCAGTGCCTTCAGGTTTTCCTGTTGGGAAACAACTTGTAATGATTTTAAATAATATGCCATGAAATTTGCAGTAAGTTAAATAACCTCAAGTTGTAGGTGTGAATTAATCATTTTTATACAACAAACCCATCAGTCATGTAATGCCCATATTGTGGTCAAGAGATCCTCGGTCCTTTGTTCATGATTTTGCAGATGTGCTGATTTTGTATGGAAGCAAACAACTGTTTTTTAACTTTCAGCTTTTAATTAATCAACTCTATCCCAATATATTTTAGGGTAGTTAAACTTATTAATTAATTTATTTATGTTGAAGAACTTTTAGTAAATAAATTTAACTTTTAGAACTGAAATTTGATATCAACTTCGACTAGTTTGTATTGTAAATATTTAAGTAAAGGCTTTGATTGTTACTTTTAGATACCGGGCTGTACGTATGAGGGGTCTGTGACCTGTATATTATAAATTTATTGCCATAGAATTGATACTTGTTTATTTAATTAGCAGTTTCTCGTTGGACGAGTGGTTTTTGCGCTCGGCTGCCAATCCGGTGGTCCGAAGTGCGATTCTCGGCTTGGCCAACGTGAAATCTACTTCTGGTGATAGAAATACATTTCTCGATATAATATGGTTCGGATCCCACAATAAGCTGTAGGTCCCGTTGATTAGTGACCAATTGGCTCTTAGCCACACAAAAATATCTAATCCTTTGGGCCAGCCCTAGGAGAGCTGTTAATCAGCTCAGTGGGCTGGTAAAACTAAGATATACTTAATTTATTTAATTAGCATTGTAATTCAATTATGTAATTAATGAATTTATATTTGCCTTTTGAAAGATTTTTGTGATGTTATACATGCATTTTTGCAATACATTGCATATAATTATCTCGTAGGACATTAATGCAGGTGTTGCATATGATGGTGCAGCAAGAGAATAATGCACCCTATCCATTAATGTCTTGGCTTTTAATGTCCACTGTACTATATAAACTGAGAGAACTTTAGAATGTATGGTTGTGAAGGAAAGCTCAGTTGGGCCATTTAACCCTTTAACGCCGAAGGGGCATAATAAAAATCGTCTCCCGTATGCCGAGGGGGTCTCGGAGTGAGCGCCGAAGCGGAAAAAATATTTTTTTCAAAAAGTCACAGCACGCTTAGTTTTCAAGATTAAGAGTTCATTTTTGGCTCCTTGTTTTGTCATTGCCTGAAGTTTAGTATGCAACCATCAGAAATGAAAGAAATATCATTATCTCGTATAAATATGCGATATATTATAGTGCGAAAATAATTTCATATATTATTGTATTCAAATCGCACTGTGAGCAAAACGGTTAAAGCTAACGAGTTAATTTTTTTCGTTGTATTGTACACTAAATTGCGATCATTTTAGTATATAACATTGTAAAACGATCAAAGCAACACAGAGAAAATATTATCACAAAATATGCATGAGTTCGTAACGCGCGGACGTACGTAAAAAAATGTTTTTTTCAAAAATTCACCATAAATCTGAATATTGTTCTAGAGACTTCCAATTTGTTTCAAAATGAAGATAAATGATTGGATATTGCTATACTGTAAGAGTTTTAGCTTACAATTGCAGTTTTCGACCATTTCGGAGGAGTTAAAGTTGACCGAAAGTCTAATTTTTTATATATTTTTCTATATGCAAATATTTCAAAAGTGAGAAAAGTTACAACCTTCAATTATTTTTTGTTGTATTCTACATGAAATTGCGCACATTTTCATATATAAAACTCTATGAAACGCCTAATATGAAACTGAGCAAATATTACGAGAATGCAACGTACGCATTTCGGAGATTTGCGGCGGAGAATCCGCGCGCCGGAGGGAGGAAGTTTTTTTTTTTTTTTTTTTTTTTTTTTAATTCACCATAAATCTAAATATTGTGCTAGAGACTTCGAATTTGTTTTTAAATGAAGATAAATGACTGAATATTACTAGACTGTAAGAGTTTTAGCTTAAAATTGCGTTTTTTGACCATTTCGGTAGAGTCAAACTTGACCGAACGTGGTTTTTTTTCTATTTATCGTGATTTATATGCAAATATTTAAAAAATGATAAAAGCTACAACCTTCAATTATTTTTAGTTGTATTCTACATGAAATTGCGAACATTTTCATATATAAAACTTTATGTAACGGCTAATTTAAAATGGTGCAAACATTACGACAATCGGACTAAAAAATTTCTTATTTTTTTCGGAAGAGTTACCGCGCGGACGTAAGGAAAGTGTTTTTTTTTCATAAATTCACCATAAATCGAAATATTGTGCTAGAGACTTCCAATTTGTTGCAAAATGAAGGTAAATGACTGAATATTACTGGAATATAGGAGTTTTAGCTTACAATTGCGTTTTTCGACCATTTCGGTAGAGTCAAAGTTGACCGAAGGTTGAAATTTTGGCACATTGTTATTTATATGAAAATATTTCAAAACTGATAGAAGCTACAACCATGGGTTGTTTTTAGTTGTATTGTGCATGAAATTGCGCACATTTCCATATATAAAACTTTATGTAACAGCTAATTTAAAATGGTGCAAACATTACGACAATCGCACGAAAAAATTTATGATTTTTTCGGAAGAGTTACCGCGCGGACGTAAGGAAAGTGTTTTTTTTTCATAAATTCACCATAAATTGAAATATTGTGCTAGAGACTTCCAATTTGTTGCAAAATGAAGGTAAATGATTGAATATTACTAGAATATAAGAGTTTTAGCTTACAATTGCGTTTTTCGACCATTTCGGTAGAGCCAAAGATGACCGAAGGTTGAAATTTTGGCACAGTGTTATTTATATGAAAATATTACAAAACTGATAAAAGCTACAATCATGAGTATTTTTTAGTTGTATTCTACGTGAAATTGTACACATTTTCATATATAATACTCCATGTAACGGCTAATTTAAAATGGTGCAAAAATTATGTCAAAGTGACGAAATAATTTCGGAGATGTCACTGATACTTTTTAGTGCAATAAGAAAGAAATTCGCGCTTGCGCTCCTGCGTAACGATTGTAAACAAAACAACGCCTTGATCCGTGAGCTCCCAGCATCCCCCAAGGCGCGCGATTCAAAAGTTTTCTCCTGGTAGGCCTATAAGTATTTTTCAGCGAATTTAAAAAAAAAAATTTTATCGACGTACCATACGTCCAATCGGCACCCGACAATTTATGTCGACGTTTAATACGTCCAATTGGCGTTAAAGGGTTAACTACAACCTGATATTAAGCCCAAGGCCTTTATATTTTGTAACAAATTTATAGACTTTGCCCCTTTGTAGTTGTCCATGCATTACTCTACAGTGCTGCCTCTGCTGTCCTTATAAGTTTTATAATTTTGCTGTGTTTCTTTGTACCTTGCTCTGTATAAAAGATATGTATGTCTGTTTACCAGAGACTTCCCTGGTTGTTTACAGTTCACAGCTTTGATGTCTAGGTTATGATGTTATATTAATTTGTTTCTTGCAGTCCTTTCCAAGTTTCCCCTTTCTCTGCCAGGAAGAGTTGTTATAGACTTAATTGATGCAGTAAATATGGTGATAAAAAGATGCAAGACTGACTAAGGAAATTAAGAGGCAGCTGCTTATAAAATCTGTCTTCCTCTCAAATCCAGAAATTTTGGCAAGGTTAGTTTCAGATTTTTTGAGTTTAGAAACTGAGGGAGACATATATGAAGTGATCTTGTTTTACAATAGTTAAGACACAACCAAGTTTAAGCATGATAACACAAAAGTTTATTTTTGGTGTTTTGTCTTTTATAGTGGCTATTTTATTAGGCAAATTGTATAGAATAGCTTCCATTCAAGTTTCTTTTTAATTTTGGCTTTCAGCAAGGTGTAACATTGTTCTAAACCTTGACTTGACTTATTTTTCACATGAACTGTACTAGCAGAGGGATCTTCACCAAGGCTTGTTAGAATAAGTCGTTCTTGCTTGGACAAGAGGTTATTTAGAGGTTGCTTTACCTTAGCAATTAGGTTTTGATAAGATAACTAGGGTTGAATCATTTTTAGGGGCCTTGTATGTGATTACAGTTCAATCATATTTGCCCTGAAAGCTAGAAATTTGTCACAATAACCCAACAATCACTTATAAACTTGCATTTAGGAGGCCTATTAACAATCCCTATGACAAGTCTTTACCAGTTCCTCAACCTGGTTGTGACAGTATGCAAATCCAGTCATATACATATTGCAGTTTTATTTAGTTACAATATAAAGGAAACCAGTGGATGAACGGCTGAAATTAAAAGCACATTCGTATTTTTGTTTTTAATTACATATTCATACAAAAAAATCTATGAATAATACAATATTTACAGCCAAGATATTTTCCAGGCCAGTGTTTCTGCTGGTTCAACTCTGTGTACTCTTAATAAGAGAGTACGATTAGTAGCAGAAATGAAAATAATGAAGTTTTATGTACAAAGTTCAACATACAAAAGTATAAAAAAGCTAACTTTGCACTGCTTATATTTAGGAAGAAATTTCCTGTTATAGCATTTCTAATGAATACTTCTAGGTTACAATTTAATGCGTATTACTCAGTAATGGAGATCCAATCTTCAGTTCTTACAATTTACATCTTGTACATCCAAGAATGACAAGGAAAAACAAACGACTAGTAGTTCATGAAGGGTTTTGAGTCTGCATAGATATCCAGGACTCTAGTAAGAAATAAGTCATGTATGTAATAAGCAAAAAAAAAATAAAATAAAATAAATAAAAAATAAAAAGTTAACAACATCAAAGACTGTAAACAATAGTTAATACTGAAGAAATCCCTATCATATACCATTGCACACAGTACTTGACGAAGTTAAAGCACTGAGAATAAAGAAATAAAAACAATGATTCATACCAAGAATTCTTCACTAAATATGCATCATAGTGAGAGCTGATACCAACCACTGCAGTCCCTGAATATAGCAGTTTTAAAAGAAGAGACTTACCTACTGAACTTGGCTCCCTTATTATTTATCTCTTTAGGGAGGGAACTTTCAGAGCAGACTAGGAGCTGATCTTCTGTGGCCACAGAGTAAAAAGTCTACATACAGGTAAAAGAACAGTCTTAAGAAAAGAGAATGAAGTTTTAACAGAGTACTTAGCACAAGACCAACATACTTCTGGTCATCCTTATTTAAGTAAGATAAAATTAAATAACCTGTTCTACAAAATATAAATCTGCCAACCTAAGTAAAACATGTGGACACACAAGACCTCGACTCCTGCTATCATAGTATTACACTCTCTCAGGTACTTGAGTTTGCCTGGTCTCAGTTATTTAAATTATCACAGGACTCAGACAATGTTTTCTGTTGTGAGACTGACCTTGTTTGGGTCCTGTCCCATAACAACAAAGCTTTCATCAGCTGAGGCTTGCCATAATGACATGTCGCACCCTTTTTGTTTTAATTATTATTAAACCTCACTAGGAGGACAATACCTGCCTCCTGCTTACAACCTATGGTTATTATTATCACAATTTATATACATCAACTTCAAAGTGAAGGTACAGACAATATGGAATACTAGGTCACAATTTGCACTATGAGGAAGTAACTAATTAATTTATAAAAGGACATTAAATACTTTTCTATTAGAAGAAAAAAATTAGAAATGCAATATTAGAAAGTGAACTAACAAAGCACCGTCCAGGTAGGAGCATTCCTCCAATTGACACAGCTATTTTTACCAATTCTCATGAAATGTACTATACATAGAGGCCGGGCTAGAGTCGGAACGCTGCCCGATGACGCACATTCAAAATAAGAAAATATTTGACTTTGCAATCGTACATGTACATAAAATAAATGAAAAATATGCGCACCAGGTCAGCCACCTTTTCCAATCCCCTCCTCAAACACACAAGTACTCTCCACTCACAATAAGTATACACAAACATCAAATATATACTGATCACCGACTCAAATGTACAATGATTATCCATCCTTACTCTCTCTTGGCCTTGTGTTCAGACACAAATTCTACTTAATCGCATCACTCAGCATCACACAAATATTTGTCACATTTTTTCTTTTTTTGGTATTTTTTTATCATTTTTACTTTTTTTGGATGAAAGAAAAGTAATTCAAAAAATTACTGAACAAGAACATTAAAAATGAAGAGATTGTTTTGGAGAAACAAACTATGATAATTTCCCATTGGTGAGGACCAGTCTATTTAGTGTATGATGCTGCTGATGGGGTGAAGAGATTGTTGGGGTGTAGACGTAGTTTGCGCGAACAGTAGCTGACCTGAGGGGTGTTATGCCTGGCAGTTTGCGTACCACCAGACCACGAGGGGACGAACTTGTAATTGAAGAGGGCTCCTCTTCAACTTTTATTTCATTACCAAGGTCATCAACAACAGAGCCATTTGTCTGAAATAAAATAAACCATAAAAATAATAAGTACTCTTGTAAGGAAGAGTAGTATCATGTCTGAATATAAGTAGTTCAACCAAAAATGGATATAATTTGCATAATAATCTAGCATCTTGCCTTTCCAAATTGCACAGATGCCAGTACGGCAGAACTGAAGCTGCATGTGTATCATCTTGTATGAAGAATGGACCTTTCCAATTCTTCTAACTGATAATTACATGGTAGTGCTACATATACGTAGAGTAAAATTTCAGCCAATGACTAAGCCAAAAAAAAAAATTGTCTCTTGGAAATAGGCCAGGTGTACGTCTTGAACCCTATGGTGCTGACTTCTTTGCTACGAAACATGAGTAAAAACATTTTACATTCTTACGTGTCAATTGAAATTACTAAAATGCAATGTAATCTGCACAAGCCAATTTAATATTCATAGCTATGACTTAACCTAAATGCCACACTTGAGTGTTATAGACTTGGATACTTTGCATTTTTAGGATTTGATACTTGAAGAAATATATCTATATCTGTTATTCTCACAAAAATGTCCGTCATCTGCTATATAATCCATACACTAGTGCCATCTGTCAGCATCATGATATAACACTTACTGGCAGGATTAGGTTCCCAAGACCAGGGCATTAGCATTACAGTGTTTTAAAAGTTTATGTTAGTCTGAGACTCCATTTTAGATCACCATTCTAAAATTCAAACGTTTTCTAACCTTAATCATATTCACAGATCTTTTACCATGAAGCTCTACTTGGTCATTTTTTTATTGCCATTATTATTCTTCACTAACTGGTAGTAACCACAGGAAGCAAACATACTGATATTCATAAACACACATATTAAATTTCACATAGAATAATCTATCATATTGTTTTAAAAAGGTTTGTTTCTTTTGTGTCATGTAAATTATATTTTTTTTTTAGATTGCACCTTTTAGGAATCTCTTACCCAGTGACAATTACACCTTAGATTAATGCTGCTTATTGAAAACACACCAGAACGCATGATATTTCTCTTTAGTTTTATCAACTTATCATCTTAATTTGTGTAATGACAGTACAATTTGGGGAGGGCTGCATTATGTTAAGTTTTTACATCATAGAAAATGTCACAAAATTAGAATATTTATTGGTCAAGAACACAGTTGCATTTACTGCACATACTTTTACTTGTCAGGAGTCCACATTTTACATAATCAAGACCCCAAAAATGTAAGCAACAGCATGGACTAATGTAATCTGATGTAAGTTGGCAGTATGAAATAAAAATTTCTTGGTAGGGCAAAAGAATGCACCATTAATATTGCCATAATGGCTGTATTTGATTTGATAGTACATAAGCAGTGGATTAAAAAATAATGACTATAAAATTTGATACAATTAAAATTCTTCACCTGTACATTTCTACAATAGTGAAATCACAAATGTCGTCTCATAAAATAATTTTAAATCAAAGTACTAAAAATTTTGGCACAACAGTTCAGTTTTCCGTTTCGTCACTATTGCTTCCTTGCATTCACCATCATGACCCGAAGACTGCCAAAGAATAAATTATGTGGAGACACAAGTTAAACTTCAAACTATTTTTAATGTGTTAACAGTTGGCAAAGCAGTCTTGTTAACCACGAGCAAAGGATATCCACTATACAATACATAACTTCAAGTAAATGACTGCAATATTAAAATTTCCCTACCTGTAAGTTGATTTCAGTCATTGTAGAATCGGGCAAGATCAATTCAGTTTCGTCCGATGAGGTTACTTGGCTTCGCTTGATCGACTGAGTGGTGAATGCTGGCCGTATGTTGGCTTGACTTTGGGTTGTGTGCGTTAAATTAGATGGTAATGAGGTGCGGACATTTTGTACAGTGTGTCTGACATGGTTCACTGAAGTTTGAACTCTCTGGTTGGGAACAACTGTAGATGTCAAAGAGTTTACCTGTGAAAGGAATTTATCAAAGGTTAATTCATACTGTCTACCAAGCAAATTCAATTGTAACAGTGCCTACAATATTTCTGCCATACATTGCAATTCCTTCCTCCTTCGGTTAAAAATATTACTTGCGATACATCTTGAGTAACTGCTCACAACTGAATCAAGCAAAAAAATCCTTGCTGTGTAATAATAGGGAAATGTTTTTACCTGGGGAAAAGATTTTACCAAGATAAAATTATATATATGCTGAACTTTTCAAGTCTTGGACTTGGTGTATAATAATGAACTTAAAAATGTATGGCAGTTAAATACAAAGTACATTTGTTGCTGGGTGAAAGAAGAATATAAACTACACAGGAAAAATATATATTTCAAAGTTTTGAGAAATTATGTCTCCTCTTCAGTGCAGAAAATATCAGTTTAGTTCATTCCAAGTTGTGAAATGTCTTCAAATTTAATTTAGACTATTAAAAAGTAAGTCTTTCCATTCTCTACAGCAGAATTTTAAGACCTATGAACACAGACAGAGGACACAAACGACTTGAGAACATCTTTCACATCTAACCCTTTAAAGGGGTCCTGTTAAAAACAATGACAATGATTTCCTCTGATGTGTAAGTGTGGTGTGAATTAGTAAAAGCTTTCCAGACAATAAAAATAGCTAAGTTAAATGGCAAGCTACATCATGTATCAATAAATTTTCTCTAGAATACTATATGTTCTATTGCAATCACTGTATGAGACAAAGTTTAAAGTAATGAAAATTTTCTTATGTGTGTTATTTCCTTCGCAAAGGTAAACTATTTAATTCTGTATTTATAGCAATCAAGTGGAGACACCTTTTCAAAAGAGAAGAGTACAGATCTTCACTCACCTTCACTGACCCTACTGTTGAGCTTGAAGAGGCATCAACTGACAACGGATCAACCTCTTCATCTTCATCCTCATCTTCACTACAGGATGACACACCACAATTGCTGTACTCAAACTTCATTTCTCCTCCTTCCAAGGCATCTAAAACCTCTGCAAATATTGAGAAGGGAAATTTAAAATGTATGGTCAGACCTCCTGGTACAAAATCACTGTTGCAAATCTAAATGCAAAACAATTCTGTAATAATGATACATTTTCTGTATTGAGTGGAGAATTATGCATAAATATGTACATACCTGGATACTGCATGGCATCTTTAATACCCTGAAGATCCTTCTTGCTCCACTTCTGAACTTCGTCATCCATCTTATGTGCCTTTGCGGGATTCAGGGCCCACAGGCATCCCTTCCGCTGGTTACTTCCCGCTACTGTGTGCACAAAAAAAGTCTTTTAATGTTCTTGCTAGACCTCATCATGGCAATACTCATTTGTTTAAAACCACTGACATCCTTGTGAACATCTGGTCTGGTTAAACATATGAACATCCACATGAATAGCAATAACAGGAAATAACATACGTAATGGTGAAAACAACCACTTACCAACAGGCTTTTCTATTTTCTCAAAGCACTTGTTAAGACTCAAGTTATGCCTCACAGAATTCTTCCAACCATTGGGTGCTGTTCTGAAGTATGGGAAGTGTTCACTGTAAAGAAAGAGCACACAATGTAAAATTGACTTCAACTGAACAGTACTACGCGTAATCTCTACTGACCTGTTAATGTTTAATTTGTCTTAGAATTTGTTATTAGTTAAATAAGCTTAAAAAATCACAGTAGAAGTACGTGACTTCATTAAATAAGCAAATACCACAGGAAAATGACAGAGGCAGAAACCCAAGTGCTTGGTTTTCTGCCCATCATTTTCCTGTGGTATTCGCTCAATTAGTTAAATAAGTTTGTTTGTTAAAACAACTCTCAGAATATTTCAGTTTATTGGACAATAACATGGACCTTAAAACAACCTATTCAACTTCTACTCTTGTTTTCATTTTCAAATTAGTCAGATTCGTCCGTTTCTACTAATACACACAGCAGCAATTGCCCCCCCCCCCCCCCCCCCCCCCACCCCTCCTCTTCCATGCATGACCCAATTTCTTGTCCCACAACTAAATCCTACACCTGCTGCCCTTTCTCTAAGTTCTATTTTCATTTTTATACCAAAGGTGTCACTCTCCCTACATATTCTAGCTTTGTTTCCATTATAAAAACTTTACTGAACCAAATTTATCTTTATCACATATCCTCTACACTCCACATTACCCAAGAATTAATTCTATGACAAACTTTATTTCCTAGGTCCATATATACTACATACAGCCTTTCTCTTTTACATGCAAGCTTTCCTCGTCACGCCTGCATTGTTTAAATCCACACTTGTCTCCCCCATCAATCTTAGCCTCATCCATCTTGTGTTTCTCAATCAAAATCCTACCTTACAGCTCCCCAGGTTACTAGGTACTGTTATGCCCACTTGAATTCGGTCTAATCAACAACCTTTAACCTTGAATTCTGGGTCTAATCAACAACCTTTAACCTTTTACAGAATGTTAAAAAATTACTTGAGAAACGTTTGCTATATATTTAAAAAAAGAAGGCAAATCAATATCGTGTTGTACAAAACACCTAAGCTGACAATAAGGAGCAGACAGTATTACTATTATAGGTCTGGTGGGTACGTCTGCAAGACTGCCGCCCAAACCTACTAGGTATGGTACGCAGAGTACACAATTTTGTTTGTACCTGGATACGTGATATTCCAGCAAGAGGTGTGTATGTAAAATTTGTACACCCTTACGCCTTGCAGAAGGCGCTTCATTATAAGGATACGGTACGGTATTCGTACAGTGATTAAATAACATTACTAAAATTCATCAGAAAAAAAGGGTACTCTTGAGAATACAATTACTGTGCTCATACCAATCAGAAAAAAATGTACTTTCAGATATATAAATGGTAATTACACATCCAACGGGATATTTAAAAATCAAGGGAAAAAATTACGCAAACGGAAGTTGGGGAGAGGTCCTTCCTGAGGGTAACCCCTCCAAAATCCTACGTAATCTCCCGTCTGCTGCTGGCCCCGTCGACGGAAATAGCCGGCAAGGATTAATAATCCTGGAACACGACGGATATTTCATGACTAAAATATCGATTATAATGAGGGAGCAAACCGTCCGTCTTTAAA
Organism: Macrobrachium nipponense; assembly: GCF_015104395.2. NCBI lineage: Eukaryota > Metazoa > Arthropoda > Malacostraca > Decapoda > Palaemonidae > Macrobrachium > Macrobrachium nipponense. The sequence continues at coordinate 61,608,816 of NC_087220.1, forward strand.
AGGGATTTTAACGACCAAAAAATGGCGCGAATCCTATGCTGTTGTAGTACGAGAATGAAACCAAAACTCTATATCTAACCTTCAAACCAGGCATACTCTCTCTCTCTCTCGCCCAGCGCTCTTTCCCTCTATCACTCTCCTCCCAGCAGCAGCAGGAGGCCAGACTTGTTACATAATTCCGCGTTGCTATGATCGGGCCGAAAAAGAAACGTGGCCGGTAACCTTCATGTTTCAAGATCTATATATAGCAGCTCTTCGTCATTATGGGTGCCCGGTGTCCCGGAGAATGGCTCATTTCATTTTTTTTTAATTTATTTGCTACGATTATTTACAGAAAATCGATTGCGGAGCCTTGCACCCCCCCAAAAAAAAAAAATGGGGGGACGAAACGGAAAGGAAAATCCGCAGAGAGAGAGAGAGAGAGAGAGAGAGAGAGAGAGAGAGAGAGAGAGAGATAGTCTGGGAGGCAGAAGTGCGTTTACCGCCGGTAGAGGCAGCCAGCAGAGAGAGAGAGAGACTGTTGGGGACGGACGGAAACCAACATATACTGTTCTCTCTCTCTCACCCCGTCCCCGAGCTGTGTGTGTGTGTGTTGAATGTTATATATCGATCCAACTTCCTTTCCCTGATCTGATCCTCACTAAGTTACCTATAGGCTCTCTCTCTCTCTCCCCACATCTCGACTGCCTGTCTGTCTTTCGGTGGATGCTAAAGAAAGATAAAAGCAAAATAGATGTCTTTAATTTCTCTCTCTCTCTCTCTTTCACTCCGCCCTTTCCCCATTTCATTTCTAATTTGAGACGAGGGGGGACCTTGAAACCGGAGTTAGGCTGTGCGTGTGTGTGTTCGTTCGTTCGTCTAAAGGTATCTATCCATCCCTACCTCTAAAACACTGTATACGTGTTATGTATACTTGTATATGTACATTATTACAAAAAAATGCAAGCACGGCATCACGGTTAGCAGGAGATGCACATGTAGTACTAACACTGCTGCAGTGACTGCGCACGCACTATTTGCTTTCCAATAATTACTATCTAGAAAACATGGTGTGTTTATAAATATATCTAAGCCATCTTGTAAATATTTCATCAAACATTTCCACGTAGATTTCGACTTCAGACCGATATACGATTAAAGCAGGAATCATTTCCATAGTAAAAGGTGGTCGACCATCATCAGTCTAGAGCGAAGGAAGAGAGAGAGGTGGAGGAATATCGGAGCGGGTGGTGTAGTGCAGGACATGAGAGAGAGAGAGAGAGAGAGAGAGAGAGAGAGAAGAGAGAGAGAGAGAGGGGGGGGGGTGGGGGGGGGGGGGTTGGCTAGGAGGGAGGAAGGGTGAGCGAGTGAACGTCGGGAGGGACAAAATAATGGGGGGGAGGGGGAAAGGAGGGTGCAGGGGAACACAGAACAGTCAGCAGAGGCAGCAGTACAGGACGAACGGAGTAAGAGCTAGAGAAACACGAGTCTCTCTCTCTCTCTCGCTGCTGCTGCTGCTTCTTTCGCGAGGGCCTTTTCGCAATGGAAAAAGAAAATAAAGTAGAGGGAGTGAATAAAAAAAAAGGGCGGTAATATGAAGGAGCGCACCGCCACCCTCTCTCTCTCTCTCTGCGGAGGGAAAACTGAAATTAACATAAATCAACTTTAGACTTGGAGGGAAAGGTGAGGGTCGGTCGGTGTCTCTGTCTCTATCTCTCTCTCTCTCGTCTCTTTCTCTCTCTAGAGGGAAATAATATATAGAGGGAAGACTTGACTATCATCATCTCCCGCGCAGCAGACATACATGGGGACTGTAATGGGGGAGGGGGATATAGTGATGTGGGTACAACAAGGGGACGAGAGAGAAACAGCAACAGCCAACCACCATTCAAGGGCGGACGGAGGTATATAACCGACAGACTTTGTAGACAAAGAAAAAAAAAAAACAAACACCGAAATATTATCAATAATAATTCGCTCCCTTAATCAAAACTGGATAATCTCCTACGACGAAAGCAAATACACAGACATTATTATTATTTATACACCAATGCAAACGCCATAAACTAGACCGGGTAATTCGTAAATATTATTACTTAAATGACAGTTTTGAATCGAGCTAGTACGAGGCTTTTGCGGGCCGGGCCTTGCGACAAGGTGAACTGGTAAGAAGAGCTCGCTCTCGCTCTCTCTCTCTCTCTCTCTCTCTCTCTCTCTCTCTCTCTCTCTCAAAGGTGGCAGGAGCAGCCACCAACCAGGTGCACATCGTAAACAAAGAAAACCACAGACAATATTACAGTACAGGAAAAAAATCAAATAAAAAAAGGAACTTTGATAGATTTCAGAGTAAAATCGGGGAAAACTGCATACATCAGATAATAATAATAATTATAATAATGTCGAACTTGAACTTGAATGTTCTACTGACGAAATTAAGCAAAAATCATAAACACGACAAAAGTGGGGTCAAATTGGCCGATATGAAAGTACATGAAATAAATAAAAGCACAGACAATAATATAATAATAAATAAGTTCTGTTAATTCTGATGCCTGCGTCATCTGAATGTATTTTATATCGAGCCTTTTCTATCTTCCATAACTATTATAGGTCAGTATCTGACCACGGTTCATACTTTAATATATATGACATTAGTCTTTATTCTAACATAATCATGTTGAGAGGATGGAAGAGAATAGAGACCCCAGGAGAGCACTGAGAGCAGTACAAATAGGAAGAAGACCGCTGGGTAGACCAAGAACGAGGTGGATAGACATAATTGTCAGGGATCTTGAGGATGAAATCCAAAACTTAGAGGAAGCGAGGGAAATGGCTTGGGATAGAGACAGATGGAGAGGAACTGTATCAGCCTTATGCCACTGGCCAGTGGCGGGAAGATAAAGTAAAGTAGTAAGTAAAGTAAGTCTTTATTCTATACACACAGATTTTGATTTGAAGAATCTTACAGAGGAAATAAAGGAAAAATTACGAGTACCTTTACAACCACAAGAGCACACACACACACACAGGCTAATCCCAAGTAGAGGAACTGAATAAAAAAATATACCCGGAAATCAAATAAAAAAAAAAAGGATTAACATGAGTGACCAACAAGGACATTCTGCCCAAACTGGAGGTGAACACGTGGAAGAGAGAAAAAGAAGGAAATGCCGATATAGAGAGAGAGAGGGTGGGCTCCTCATATACGTACACTGTTTCCGAGAAGACTGACCCGAAGGCGTTAGTAGAGGTTAGAGGAAGAAGAGGAATTAGGACACATGAGGAATTCTCTCACCTCTTTGAAGGGGAATGCACAAGTTTTTAAAATGTTTCGTTTTAATATCTTTGTAAGTTCACAGACCTATCATGAATAAATATATTTGTTGACATTCAAGCGCTTGGATACATTGATGTTTGCATTGCTAAGTACATACCGGCTGTCAGGAAGATGTATAAATATAATCGAATAAACTTTGAAATAACTGATTCCTCAAAGTGTATACTACTCAAGAGGTCAATTTCACCAATAATGTTTTAATATAAAAGGAAAATAAGAATCGTCTCTTTACAACCTTGACCACACAGGTCTCGCCATTGTGGTTGGGGGGGGGGGGGGTGAACCTTAATATAAAGAATGAATGCTGTTAAATCATGTCTGGTAGGCAATAATATGTCCCTCTGACCACATATGTCCGACAGACATCATGAACACGAATGAAAGGAATGGTTTCCTGTTCACATATGGAAGAACAGGAAGAAATGACTCAACTTTTACCTCTTTTTTAATAATAAGCTACATGTGACGAGACAACCAAGTCCCTCAGAGGAAAACGGAAACGAATTGAGAATTCCGAAGTTGTCAGAGAGAGAGAGAGAGAGAGAGAGAGAGAGAGAGAGAGAGAGAGAGAGAGAGTAGCAGGAAATATGTGCTAAGCCTATGTTTCCGCGAGGAAGTGTTATCAGGTTAAGCTCGTAATATCAGACTAAGAGCATTATTGGCCAGAGAGAGAGAGAGAGAGAGAGAGAGAGAGAGAGAGAGAGAGAGAGAGAGAGAGAGAGAGGCAACCCCGAATCTCGTTTCAAAAGGTAGTAGAGTACACTATTGATCAATTACGGCTCAAAATAATATGCAGCTGACGAAGTAATCGATAATTCGCAACGATGCCAACTGTATGCAAAAAAAAGTGAGAGAGAGAGAGAGAGAGCTTTCTCGATCGATACTGCCTAGGGCGACGAATTGAGAGATTTTGCCTTTTCTTTGGAAGAATAACAAGTGTGTCAACAAAGGGTGGAAATCAAGTAATAAGGGCCATTTATATAAAGGCAAGATTTGAGAGAGAGAGAGAGAGAGAGAGAGAGAGAGAGAGAGAGAGAGAGAGAGAGAGAGAGAGAGAGAGAGAGAGAGAGAGATCTGAACAATTTTCAAGTTACCAACATTGAAAGAAAAAAATTATTTTGAGCAAATTTTCCGATTGACAAACATTCGATCACCAGTTGATTGAAATTTCGCTCGTGACAGATACTGGAAGGGGGAGGGGGGAAAGGACTATAAAGGTGATAGGGGGTGAGGGGGATAGGGGGAAATATAAAGCCTTATGGTTGGGCAGCTGGCTGGTCTCCTTTGAGCAGCTGGCTTCCAAAAAGGGGGGGGGGGGGAAGGGGGGGGTGTGTTAACCACATGGCCAGTGGTCTCAGCTGTTCGATAAAGTGATCAGCTGTGTGCTTGTGTGTGTGAGAGAGAGAGAGAGAGAGAGAGAGAGAGAGAGAGAGAGAGAGAGAGAGAGAAAACATACCCTGACCTTCAAAGAACAGAAGAGATACCCACCATTGTTGGTTTTTGGAAAACCAAAAATTAATAATGAGATACCTTAGTTTTTTTTTCAAATAAATAATTAAATACATTACTAAATAAAAATACTCACCGACTAGTTTTTAAAACCAAATTGAATAAAAAATCACTCACTGATAAGTTATGAAAACCAAAAATGATAAAAAAAAAAAAAAGTTTTGCACAAAGCTACCCACCCTATCACATCAATGAACTGGACACCTCTTGAGCTCTGAATCAATATTATTGGGGAAGGGGCGATTTATTTGGGGTGGGAGAAAAAGGCAGGGGGGGGGGGGGAAGGGGTTGCCTTTTGTCAAAATGGGGCGTGGGAGGATAAACCCCATTGGAGTATGAAATTTGATTGTGGTAGTAGTAATAGTAGTAGTGGTAGTAACCATGGGAACACCCACCACCATCATCATTCGGGGTTGTGGTAGATGTGGTAGTAGCTACGAGAACACCCACCACTATTCAGGGCTGTGGTAGATAGTAGTAGTAGCAGCTATGGGAATACTCCCTATCATTCAGGGTTGTGGTAGATAGTGGTAGAAGGTATGGGAACATCCACCACCACCATGAAGGGTTGTGATAGATACTAGTAGCTACGGGAACACCCACCACCATTAGGGGTTGTGGTAGTAAATAGAGGTAGTTGCCATGAGAATCCATCCCACCACCAGCATTCAGGGTTGTAGAGTGATGACACCGGGCCACATGCCCAACCTGCAGGTGATGGCACAGAGGCAGGAGGAACCACTGGGCATGTATAGATCCATCCACGTGCCCCTAAAGGAGGGCTGCTACTGACGGCAGGGGCAGGGGATCCGGAAGGGTCAAAGTTTCAGGTTTGGTGGCCCACTTTTTTCGGTTTCCCTCTTCCCACCAATGTTTTTTACAAACTTTTTCTGTTTTACCACATAATGGTTTCGACCTAAATTTACTGGATTCTATAACTTTCCCCTTACAGCCGACAATGTACTAAAGAACTCTTATATAAAAAAAAACTGCTATAAATATTATTAACTTGCTACCTTTTTTTGTTTAAAGATTTGCCACATAATGGTTATGGCTTCAATGAATGACCTCTACTTGGATTTCCTCTTGCAATTTAGAATGTAGTATAGAATTCTATGTAGGAAAGTACTCAAATAAATTACTGTGACAAGGAAAATCATGAATATAATTTACAAAGAACACTCTGCAAAGATCAAGTTAACAAAAACATTCCACATAAACAAACTAACGCACGAAATATGTTTTACAGCCTGCCAACACCTGGCAATACAAGGTAAACAAATCTGATTCCTCCACGATCAACTACGCCCCATATATATATATATATATATATATATATATATATATATATATATATATATATATATATATAACTACAGAAAATACTATTAAATCATTAAATGTATATCACAGGTATGATAAACAATGTAATTGTAGAGAGAGAGAGAGAGAGGATGATTCAGTAAATAATATCACACACATAAATAAATATATATATGTATGTATGTGTGTGTGTGTGTGTGTGTGTATGAAAGAAACGGTTTTGTGTTCACACGAATTAGAAGCTGAATAAAAGGAAACAATTCTTAACATTTTATTTATCAAAAATTTTTTTTTTTTATATAGTCTAAAGGTTTTATCAATTTATCAACATTTTCGAAATGGCGTCGTACTACGGTAACCATTTTCTATGCACGAGAAATACCTATTTTTTTCTTTCTCTTTTTTCTTAACTTGATTTACTAAAATCTTGCCCTTGGATAAATGAAAAATAAGTTATTCAATGTATTCTCTGCAGTGCAGGAGATTACACTCTAGTATAAAGGAATTGTAAAATGCCACGAAGCTACAGTTCTTGCGTTTAAATATTTTTTCCCTCCTATTGGCAGCCATGACTTGAGCACTAAAACTTAACATGAAATAAACATCATTATTTCCTCTCCGATGATAACATTAATAATAATAATAATATGACGATAACATACTATAATCACAGTAGTAAAATACTATACACTGTATATTTTCTATTTTAATTCTGCACTTAGATAACGTTAATAATATCTTGCTATGTCTCTCTAAGTCAAACATAATCATCACTATACACTTACAAAATGTAGGAAAGATTCGAATCACGGAGAAAAAAAATGATCACAGCACTAGAACATTTATACAACTTTAGTCATTACGCCAGAGAGAGAGAGAGAGAGAGAGAGAGAGAGAGAGAGAGAGAGAGAGAGAGAGAGAGAGAGAGAGAGAGAGAGAGAGAGAGAGTCGCTTAAATTCAACTATCCGCGTTCTGCCGTTCATGACCAACGTTACTTTAAAAAGTCAATCTCTCCCTCCCTCCCTCTCTCTCTCTCTCTCCTCTCTTTCTTTCTCTCTCTCTGCATGTCATGTCCTTAACGCTCTGGGAAATACTCCTATAAGCAAGAAACTCTTCTACATACAATACACTAATGTATTTTTACGCGTCGAATACATTCTAAAAACACAACATACACGCGTAAACACTGACGTATACACCAACCGTCAACAAGGTGTACACCGTGTATACGTGTATAATATATCAATGGCATTATGGCGGCCGCAACCACTCCTATTCACAATGCAGACTTGTTTACGTTATGCAACGCCAGGTAAAATCAAAACGCCTATTCTGATCTTTAATTTGGGTTGGCTATTTGAAATGGTAAGGGTATTGTTAAGTTTCTTGTTGCTGTGCGTAGGGACTACGTATCTTCATTCCTCTCTGCAACGGTCAACAACTGAATGTTTACCAATGTTGTTTCGTTTGTATTTAATCAGTGGCTGTTGTTTCCAATTGTATATATTATCAATGACTTGTTTCGTGGGTAGATTATAAATGACTGTTGTTTCATTTTTTATATCAATGACTGTTGTTTCATGTGTAATTTGTAAACAACTGTTGTTTCATTTGTATTATCAATGACTGTTGTTTCATTCGTATGTCATCTATGCTGTTTCATTTGTGGGGAGCTGTTAAACATGTGCGTTGTACTTAGTAAATAACTAAAACTATCGATTTTATGACGACAAAATGGTCTACATTAAAACGCATGTATGGAGAGAGAGAGAGAGAGAGAGAGAGAGAGAGAGAGAGAGAGAGAGAGAGAGAGAGAGAGAGAGAGAGAGAGAGATTTACAAGTTTGACAGGTCATACCACAATAAAACATAATTAAAGATATACAATTAACTACATAATATATGGTATGAATTGTATAAATTATAAAACCCAGAGAGAGAGAGAAAGCTAACCCCACTTTCCAAAGGCGACATTATCTTTATTTGAAGAGTTATCAATCAACTCAAGATATTTTCTTTGTTACAGAGTGTCTGTTATCCACGTGCCCTTATCAAAAACCATTCATGATGACGTAAATGTCTTCTGATAAAACTGTTATCTAATGCCTATAAAAGTACTATTTCAATATAAATTATTTACCCTTCAATTTTCTACTTACGATATAGGTAAAGGAATATATGAATCTTCCCTTGTCTAAATAAGGGTGAAAAATTAATGCTGTATGACTGAAGATCAAAATATTTCAGAATATAACTTTAATAACACGTCATGATTGTTTAGCCTTCAGTTTCCTGTTTATGGTAGAGGCAAAGGAATATATAAATATGCCTTTGTTAAAACAGCAGGAAAGGATAATCCTATAGGACAAATTTAAAACTTTTATAATATGACTGATATTCTGAGATGCTTCTGAGTTGGGCAGTTGTTTACAGGACTACGTATGTATAAATCTACAAGAAGGATATATTTCTCTATCCATCAACCTTAATAACTCCTCAAGACAAATTTAAAGTGGGTTTATGATAGACATATTCAATAACTAAGTAATATTAAGAAGTTCGCCCTAAGTTCTTCATAGAGAAAAAATTTCGTACCAGCAGACTGAAGAAAACCCCGACCTAACCCAACCTTCATTATGTCCGATATATATAAACAAAACTAGTAAACAATTGGAAAAAGGAAGAAAAGAAAATTTCTCACCTAACCTTACCTTCATTTTTGTCCAACATACTTGAACATAACTCCAGCAAATCAATTTATAACTCAAATCTCTCATATAATACAGTATCAAACAAAAATGTATTTATAAGTTACTCACCACATAAAGCTGTATATCTCTGAGACTGGTAAGCTGCCTGTTGTACTATTCTTAAGGGCTAGAGCAATGAGACAGGAGTACGAGTAGGCCGGTTTTGGGAAAACCTTTTCCTCTGGGCGGAGATCTTTACGGGGCTTGCCGGTGGTCTTATACCTGATGGAGGAGCCATAGAGGTGTCTCAGAATTACAGAATCTAATGTTTACAAGCGATAAATATTCTGACATTCGAAAAATAATTAGTTTGTAAATCAGCGTAACTTTACCAGACCATAAGTACACCCCGAGACAATTTTGAAAGCCCCTCCTTACCTGTTGTTAATAATGTTATGACTGGTGGTTGTGCGAGCAGTTATGACTGGGGTTGTGGGTGTATTGGGGGTGGATGAGGACAGGCTCATCTGCACAGACGGCTTCTGCGATGCTTGTACAACCAACTGCGAGGCTGTTGTTAATGTGGGCTTAGCTGCGACAGTTGTGAGAGCTGCTGTCTGGGACACGGGCTGCGATGACACCAGGGGACTCTGCTGCTTGATGGCTTGCCCAATGGTTGTCTGAGGTCTCATGACTGTGACTTGAGTGGTAACAGTGGCACCATTGGAGGGCTGTGACTGAGGACTCTGAAGAGAATAGGATTACACAATTTAAATCAATAAAAAGCAATGTACTATTACAAATCCTAGCCAGTGCAATTTTTGTATAATGACATCACGTTTGCAATCCAGTTTGTTTGTGTCTATGAATATTACTAAGTAGGATGGAGTTTGTCCATGAATACAGTAACTAGTTTCAAAAAACCTAACCTGAACAGTTGTGGTAACTGACTGCTGGGGCTCAGTTTTGATGAGGAGTGTGGGTTTGGTTAAGGTACTTGTTGTGGCCGAACTTGTTATGACTTCTTCCTTGACTACTGTAGAAGGCAGCGTAGTTGGCAGTACGGCTGAAGGGTTGACCATTATACCATTTTCTAAATCTATGTTGTAATTGCTCATCGACGACATGTTCATCCACGAGTTGACGGCATTCAACTCGTCAGCGGTGTGGTCGTCCACCGTGTCCATGTCCTCCAGCTTTTCTAAAGGGTCGAACAGGGGCTCGAAGCTCTTCAAGTCTAACTCGGCCTCTAGGGACGACATACCCGATAAATCTAAGGAGTTGAGATCGGAGGAGGTGATCATGGCGTCCATACCTTCGTTAAAATCAATTCCACACTTGATGTCGCAGTCTATCATTTCCTGCAGGGTGAGACCAGGCTCCGTACTGGGCAAGTAGAGGTCCATGGTGAATGGATGATGTAGGAGGATGAGGTGAAAGAGGAGAGAGAAGGATGATGAGTGTGGTGATGTGATGGAGGTGTGGGATGGAGAGAGGAGACTTGACCGTCTACCTGAAAAGATGGAGACGACAAATATTTCAGTATATATATATATGCATAGAAATACAAACTTTAGAATTTCATACACCAATTTTCCTTATTAACTACCAGTACACAGAAAATGACTACATTCCATAATCCACAAATATATATGAGAGAGATGACATAACTTAATTAACACCAAAAACCACAACACAGAATTGTTTTCAGACCATAAAATACACCAATTTATGGCCTTTTGCAATATCTTTTCCCACTTCTTCAAAATTTCCACAAAGACCCGTACAGTACTGCATTAACACAATGACTAATACAACCCTAATCTAACATGACTCACTTATGTACAGCATGTTATAAATATTTATACTGAAGCTCATACATAATTTTAAAAACATACCAAACAATCACAAACCTATTATTTAAGTACAGAACTAGACTGGATTTAAAACAAGACAGGGCTCTGACAGACAGTACAAATGAAAAATTATAAATTAAGCAACTCCTCTCTATTCAGTATTTTCAATCTTCCTTTATTTATACAGTGTAGTAAAAATAGTTCAGATACTTTTCTTTAGAATGCAGTGGTACAGATGCATCTAACTTTTAAGAAGCAACAATCTCTTCAACTGCATAATTAAAATGTCTTCCTCACCATAAAACAACAATCAAATCGATAAACTCTACTGATTAAAGTTAACGCATACAAAAGTCCACCCTTGCATACTATAATAAAAAGCAAAATGGAGCAAGCCTTTCCCTGTAATTGACCTGTGATTTACAGCAAATTATATACGTAGAGCAAAATCACATGACCGGCCCCTCCCACTCTTGAACAGTACATGCAATATATTGCTCTCGAATGTATCACGAAAATGGCACAGCATTCAAGTACTCATGTAATTCATCATTTGGGGGAAAGTTTGAATTATATTTAACAAGTAAGTATCTTGCACATATTCCTAAGGCTACATTTTCCAAAATAAGTGCAATTCATGACAGAAAAGTATTCAAAACTTTCTCACTTGTGTTTTGTTACTACACTTTTGGGAGGTTAACATTGAATCTAACTCTCTCACTGAATAAAAATCATTTTGATTTATATGATTCAGTAACAAACCCCAAGAAATAAAACCATCAAGGACAGAAGTTTAAAAATATATATTTACAAGTGAAAACTTTGACCAACGTCTTAATAAAGACAACTCGGAACGCACAAAATATAACTTATAGCTCAGAATGTCCACAAGTACCCAGTGCACTCAAGCTATGAATAACCAGAATTCCCACATTTGCATTCTAATGCAAGCGCTATTCAACAACTCGAGAGGAAACCCAAAATCAGATTCCCAGGACAGTGGTTTACAAATGCAACCTTTCTGTGAATGGACAATAGATCATATCTGATACTACTGAGCAAGAAGTACCTGATGGTCACTGGAGTTTTAAGAATGGAAAACCTGTTTAAGATCACATTGTGCTTCTCGTGAAAAAGTTGTATTTACACATACTCTGTCTCTACAGAAAATGCTATAACATTAACATTGCAACTTTTTTTTTTATTTTCTCCTAAACTGTGCCTGCTAATACTGAATGTGTGTGCTTTAACATTAAAATGTCTTTTTCTATTCTCTCCCCCCACAAAATGTGCAAGCCAACACTCAATACAGTTTAAACAAAGTTAATAGATGTTGACTCTACAGCAGCTTCTTACACCTTTGAAAGAAATTTTTGGAAATTGTGAAAAAAGAAGAAAAAGGCTCTACAATGAATAAAATGACTGAATTTCCCTTAGATTAAGCCCAACTGTCAACACTTCCATTCATTTTGCCCAGCAAGAACACAAAAGTGAAAATACCAACAGACACCTAAGATAATAATGGTACATACCTGCAATCAGTAAAAGTTTAAAAATACCTCTTGCAAATACCTTTCATTCCTCACACAATCTATACCTAACTGCAGTGGAGACCACATGAAAAAGGCCGTAGCCCTACAAAGACAAAAATCAATAAGGGCGAGGAGAGGAGACATTAATGTTTAAACTTCCACTAACACTCAAAAGGTTGCTGTCCATTTGTGGGGTAATCTGGTGTAAATGGTTCCAAAAATGATTAAGAAGAAACTTGAAAATTGTGAAACCATACATGGATGGAATTAAATATTTCCAAGTACTACGGTACGCATAGGCTACAGGGTACAGCACTCTCACTTAAAATACACTGTAACACTTTCTTTGCCATCTTCGAATTGATACATTTTTTTATAGTATGCTTTTCACGACATGCCTTTGAATCTGGACGAGAAATAACATTAGAAGTCTCCATCCAAGGTAATCTTTCATACTCACACAAACTGCTGGACTAGAGTTACATATAGACATGCCACAGAAGGATTTAACTGAATCTTCATGCACACACATACAAAGTAACATAAACTGTAACAGTTTAATGTATACTCCTGTGCCATAAAACATTACACTGTAGTACTATCTACAAGCCAGAACTACTATATTTTACTACTGAAGTACAGTATTCCCTTGTTACACATATATCGATAAGACTGTATTACTTAATAGTACATATTCATATGACTGGCACTATAAAAACATTTTGTACCTCATTAAAAAAACTCTCTCTCAAAATGCAAAATAATGTTCACATACAGTACTAAACTGAAAGCTAACTGAACTTAGCAATACCAATGCAGTTACCATTTACTACGAACACTGTTTTAGTGAAAATAAAAGGAAATTTGAATTTGAATGTACATATAAAGCAACCAATCGGTTACAAAATTAATGCAGTATGTATATGCTATATCCTATTTAAGACAGAATTTACCATGAATCTAGAGATGCAATGGTAAAATTTTAAGACTTCAGTCCAAAATATTATAAAATTTTCTCACTTTTTAAAAGTAATCACAAAAGACAACGTTTCAATCTACAATGTACGTATCATGAAAATCACTATTTTCAAAATAGTACGAAAGTATAAAAATCAAGTTTAGATTGAAATTACGCTAATTCCTTCAACATACAGATATTCAATATTTCTATGTTTGTCTTTTATAAAATAATTTATATCAGGTGACTTTGTTCTCTAAACCAACATTCAAAAACTTAATTAAAAGCTGTTTACACTAACATTATAGCAAACAATTTATAAACTTTGGATGGAATATTATGAACATATTCTAGTTAAAATAATAGACTACTAAAAAAGTTCAAATAACTTGCCATAAATGCCCTATACACTGTGAGAAGTAGTTTTAAAAGTCTGATATCAAAACTGTAAACGGCCCACACTAAAGAACATAACTTCAATTTCAAATGAAACTGATAACAATTCTGAAACAGGGATGAATACAGAAAACAAACATTGAAAATCTCTCACTCAAAAACACACACAATCATTATCAACATCAAAGGCCACTGTAATTATAATCAAAACCTTCCCCCAACCAATGTCTGTGACAGTTAATTACTTAAAATCACTTCGTGGCAAATTCGAAATCTATTTTCCTTTTTCAATTTTTATGTAAGTGCAATAAAACTTGAATTCTGTAAGTAAGAATGTTGTGTCATAGTTCAAAAACACTTTCAAACACAGCAATAAATGTATATTTCTCCATCAAAATTAGCTGTTATGTTAAGAAGCGTGTTTATCATATCTCAGTAATGAGGACACAAATCGAACTAATTTAGGCTTAGCCAACAAAATGCATACATCACTAAACACTTTTCAGTACAAAAATCGTATATACACTACTGGCAAACTTTAAAAATACACCAAAAATTTACTTTTTCGAATTCTCGAGTACGAGGTACGCATTCAAACACGGAATTCAAAACTAAAAACACTTTTAAATACAAAAATCGTATATATACTACTCGCAAAATTGGAAAAATTACAGGAAAAAATTCACTATTTCGAACTCTCGAGTACGACTTACGAATTCAAACACGGAATTCAAAACAAATTCATATTCCTCCTTTAACTGAATTCACAGTTGCCAACTTCCCAATCTAATTACACCCTTCACACAGAATTTTATTCATGGCTAAAAGAAATATTGATTGCTTCGTATAGGGAGGGGGGGGGGGTGATGGGACAGGGTCGGAGAAGAGCAATGTTAGGCCTATAAATAACCGGCAAATAGGCCTACAAGCGAAACTCATCACAACCAAAGGTTTTTACATTTTTTGTTTCCTGTTACGGCAATGTCGAAAGAATTCGTAATAAAAATATAAAAAAACACTATAAATAGTCACGTCACTATAGTTTTGAACGTAAGATATGTTAAATTTATGAAAGAATTATAAGACAAATTACAGAACAAGTTAAATTCAAATTCGTTCACTGCCAAGTTAGAAAACTGTAAAATGAAATATATTTCTGGGCGGAAGACTTGGTAGGCCTATGGTGATTTAAGACCATATAGCGAAATACACATTGTATAACGAAATACATTACATAGCACTTAAAAACGTATATATTTATTACAATTAATATTTTTTGTTATAAAGCGTCCAGCACTCGTAAAAATAACATTTGTTATAAGCCGACATATGTATTTCCCGCCCCTCCTCTCCCAAAATACACACACGACGAGAGAGAGAGAGAGAGAGAGAGAGAGAGAGAGAAGAGAGAGAGAGAGAGAGCACAAAACAATCACGCACCTTCGGACGATAATAATAATGAACTCGATTTTGCTTTTCCATAGAAAAAAGAACCACTAAATATGGACTCCGAGACTGTCTGTCTGTCTGTTGCTCCGGCGGGATTTAAATGTCCACTGATGAAATTCGTCTCTCTCTCGCTCTCTCTCCCACTCACTCACTCACCCTCTCTCTCTCTCTCCCCCATTTTCCCGCCTTAATCCACACTGACAGTTCTCCTCCTCCTCCTCCTCCGTGCAGTCCCCCTCCCCCTTCCAAGTCTCCCTCCTCCTTCGACGGACAACAACACACATACGCAAATTACGCACGACGACTTGTCGTCCGCCGGCGGATCTCGCACACGACTCAGTGGGGCCTTTTCGCAAAAGGGGCGAAGGAGGCACGATACATCATCATCATTATCCTCCGACGGTCATGTCTCTCTCTCTCTCTCCCTCTGTCGTGTGCCACACCGTCGGGGGAAATTTAAAATTTAAATCCCTCACCTCACGCCCCCGGAGAGAGAAAGAGAGAGAGAGGAGAGAGAGAGGGAGGGAGGGAGAGAAAGATTCCCTTCGGCGGGAGAGTAACAGATTGAGAGAAAGAGAAGTCTTCTTCTTCTTCCCCTTCGCCGGTATAAACCGAGCGACAATGATGATAACGGAGGGCGGCGCCCCCGAAAACAGAGGGAGGAGGAAACGATATCGGCGGACGGACGAGGAGACCGTGACCGACCGACGGACGACGACGACGACGTCGGGGAGGGAGGGAGAGAGAGAGAGAGAGAGTGTGAGAGAGCGAGGAGGATTTCTTCGGCGGGGATTTTCGCGGATTTACCTGAAAGTACGCGAAAACAGCGCCCGATGGGACGCCCTCCGGGTCGGCCATGCTTACCTCGACGTCTTCCTCATTGAATTAATCCGTGCACAGGCGATGATCCCGCTCAAAATCGACAAATAAATCCACCGACACACAACACTCGCCTCTCGGAAAACATCGGAGGATTCTCGCACACACTCAGTCGTACGTTATGACAAAGGCAGACCACCATTTTGAAATCTCGCCCGCTGATTGGCCGGGCGCGGTCACGTGACGCGGGGCGACGGTGCCACGTCTTCCACTGTATACAGTTGCCATGGCAACGCTCTGATATAGTCTTCGGGGGTAGGATGCTGATTTCTTGTTATATGACTCTCTCTGTGACGTCTTTGTTTTCGGCTTTTATTAGATGAGGGAAATCGCTCAAAAAAGGAGGCACGGGCACGGTGGCACCTGCCCCGGGGGGCATTTAATCGTTCCATCCGATGGGGAAATGGAGGAATTCTTCTCGCCCGTCTCATGGCTATATAGGTTCTTATTGTTTCAGTTTCAACAAAGGGTGAGAGAGAGAGAGGTCTTCCGACGAATACTACCAAGTCTAACAAAAGAATTTCCGATTGATACATCGGGGATGAAAAAAAAAAATAAACTACTATAAATTGATGACGTTTTGTTTCCCACGTTCCTAAAGGGTGTCATAAGACGAATATACACTAGACCAACAGGCCAGAGGGAAATGAGTAGTATATTGTATAATAAATAATGCTTCATTATGGCTAGCAAGATGAATTACTTAACAACGGAAATACTGGAATTCTATTTCGTAACATCTGGCGTTTGTTATCATCCGTTACATTGCCATTCTTCCCTGAATAAAAATAGTTTGCTAGTACTACATTATCAGCAGACCTGACATTACAAAGGCTGGCTAGACCTATCAGTCACCGTCACATCAGAGAATGCATTGTATTCAGCCTTGCTTGAGAATGTCAGCCATTCAGTAGCATAATTTATTCGTGTACGAACATACTCGTGCCCTTTTAAGGCCGGAATGATAAGGAAATTCACGCAATTTCGCGACTTGACGAAACAGAAGGGAGGGATGAAGAGTGGAGCGAAAATTTTGCGTGCGCGATTCCACCGTTCCTACAGCCTGTCGGGGGAGGGCGAAGGGCCTTTGTCTGTCTGTCAATTATCTGTCAAAGCAGGACGTAGGTGAAGTCCTTAGCGTAAGGAACAAAAAGTTCCTGGCATACAACCACACGTGTGCCATGTGACAATGTTTTGATAGCACGTTCTGCCTCGCGCGCCACGTGCACACTTGGCAGCGCCGCGCTCCGCCCGCCCTGCCATTGGCCGACCGGCAAACGTGACATTGAGGCAGAGTTTAAATGTCTGTCCCTCGCCTGCCTCTGGAGAACCACTATCCTGCCCGTAAAAAAAGACCATTTGTGATTTCGATTTGCCGTCTAATGAATTAGACTCGGCCTGAATTAGGGATTTCGGCGCGTCGCTCGACGATTCGGCTACAAGGAGCCGTCGAAAGCGAGCGCCCTTATTCCGCCGGATAAGGAATGAGACCGAAAGTATCCAAAGCCTCGCCGTCCAATGAAGTCGCTTCCCGCTCGCGCCCTTTCAAACATGGCGATCGTGTCCTGGGATAATTTTGCTGGCCGCGGGGGTTTATTTTCTGCTTCTCGTTCGTCGGGCTTGCGACCCGGGTCAGAAATTCTCTTAAAAAATTATATTACAGGCGCAGGGGTCATCGCGAGGCTGCCGTTTTATATATACGGTAAAAATAGCATCTCCAGCGGGGTAGAATGGACTGGGCGAGTCCACTCTCCGACGGGGGAGTGAGGATGAGTAAAAGTTGTAGTAACGGTCGTCACGGGGCGGGCTTTTTAAACCGACGGAGGAGGGGGAGGCGGAGGGTGGAGGGAAAAAAGGTTTTTAAAGATCTCAACGGCCTTTTTGGAGGAGGAATAGGAGCTTAGGAGGTGAAGTTTCTTCCTTGTCTCCAAGTGCCTGTGGTGTGTGTGTGTGTGTGTGCCCTTAAGTCGTTCAGACTTAACGTCTCCTTCTTCTTCCATAGATTTCAGAGAACGACCGTTTTTCGGGGGAAGGGGAAGGGGGCACGTTGGTCTAAATTCTTTGTTCGGCTGCCCTAGATCGATAATTGAGTGCGAGGTTGATCAATATATTCTTACAAAAAGGGGGAGGGGGAAGGGAGAGGAAATACGGCAGGGAGAGAGAGGGAGAGGGAGAAAGAGATATAAGGGTGGGAATGAAACTAGATCGATAAACACAACCATGTGAGTTGTGTGTGATGACGTATCTTGTGAGTCATGGATAACATACTATACTATGGTCATGTATAAACACACAAACACACAGCACACACACTCTCTCTCTCACACACACACACTCATTTGAGATCTTCATTCATCGCTTATGCATACGTGCACTCATTCATATATTTTTTCCCTTTAACCAACTTTTACCTCTCTCTCTCTCTCTCTCTCTCTCCGTTCCAACTGAAGCAACAGTTTTGGGCGGGAAAGAGAAAGTCAAGGTGAAAACTAGGCTAAGAATTTAACAGTTTATCTTGTAGGCCTATACCACGGTCTAGACTCATAGAAAGCCCACTAACGTATTTTTGGTGATTCAGTGTGTTTAGATGTACACATTAGTGTATACATTAGGTGTACACACGTGTGTATGAAGTAAAATCTGTTTTAAACTCAGTAATGCAATGAGATTTCGCGAGGTACCAGAATGAGACTACAATATTAGAAGACAATTATCTGAATTATGTTCGACTGGGAAGATAATTATAATTTACGTTAATTATACTTTCATTTTGATTATATTCAGTTCTTGGGAGGGTACTACTTCAATGGCGATACTTATGATTAGTTTCAAGTTATAATTTTCAACTTACAACTTAAGACCTTCGTCCGTTAAGTGAATTGCTAAATAAAGATTCACGGAAGAAACGCTGGTGTGACTATGTTTACACTCTCTCTCTCTCTCTCTCTCCAACCAACGTGACGTCAAGTTAAAATCGATCCAAATTAATGCCGTCAGTGTTACGGGCTCTTGCTGTTTATATCGATTGGTTGTGTGTCATTCTGGTTGATAAGATCCAAATTAGTCTCTCTCCTCTCTCTCTCTCTCTCTCTCTCTCTCTCTCTATCAAACCAGTCATCACTTGTGCATACCATACTTTAAAACGTATATTCTATATACTTAAAATATACATTAGGTTAATATCTTCATTGTGCTTAAGTCCTTACATACCGAGGTTTTCAGAGAGAGAGAGAGAGAGAGACTGAGCTGGCCATAAGCCAATACAGGGCGGCTCCTGTGTGAGAGAGAGAGAAATTACTTGATTGCAGAGCAACGCAAAAGACACACGGACTAGCAACAAGGCAACAATGTCACGCTGATCAGAATGTGGTCCGTTTTCTCTGCGGCAATTGTGGAATATAATTCTATGCTGACGTTTGTCTATTTATACTTATTTATTTATATCTGTGAATCTTTTCATGTGCTTTATATATTGCATATTATTGCCTTTTAATCATGGTACCGTTCAAGGTTGCTTTGCAATTTATTTAAGTGTGTTTGGACGTGCATAGGCCTAACACAGAAAACGAAGACGGCAGTAATAGAGCAAATGTACCATTATTCGCCCTAAATTAAATGTCTAAATATCAACTGATCCTTTAAATTAAACGCGCTCTGCTCACAGGTGCATCATTAACACCCTAAAAACAGGAAAACTTCCCTCACAGAACCGCAACTATCGATTCTTTAGACCATAAAACCAAAGAAAATGGCGAATCGATTGCAGAGCAAGTGTTGGCCAGAAGCTACGGTGGTTTTGGCGTATTCCAGGCTGGAATTTATGGATTCTACTTGAATATTTGATGGCTCAACTCAGGTGAAGGCAAGAGTTCCTTTGGAAGCGACTTTGCGATAAATATTTGAATGATTGAATGAAAGCAAGTGTGGTTACCAAGGAATTGCAGTAGGTAGAATTGTTACACTGAAAGCTTCGTGCTTATGGATAAAGTTGATACTGCACGCTAAAAATTTATATATAAACAGTTTCAAATGTCACAGTCTGTCGTAATATGTGTTAACGGATCTTATCTTGCAAACATAGAAAACCAAGACTTACGAAGGAATAAACAAAATCATTTAAGATATATTCCAATTCATTAGACATATACGACATGCTACCGTTTGAACCAATTGCATACCTTACTTCATCTACAAACAAAGATGTCTAACAAAAGCAAATTCCGTTTTAGTGTCATGTAATTACGCACGAACGATTCGCGAGAATTATTAGGCACCTTAGATAATTATCCCTGGCATGCGACCCGAACTCATTTGTTCACAAGGTCAGGTCGAAAGAAAAAAATATGATCACTAGACTTAAAACTCTTAAAAGCTGCCTCAAAATCAGGAAACTCTTTACGTAAACCTCTACGACACTTTAATTTCTCGAGATATCCTTTTTCAAATCACTGCCACGTATTCGTTATAGTTGCTACGTTACGTGAACGGTCATACGGAGCGAATTTGCGGTACGTGTGTGGTCGGTATATGTAACGAACCAGTTAGAATGAAATATCTACGTTATATATCTTTTTACGCCCGATTTATCTGGGTTAGAATTCTACCGCAAAATGGCGCCAAACCAGCTTTTACCTTACAGCAAACGTCACCGTATTGTTAGATTTTACTACACGGTAAAAAAAAAATTACATATATATTCTAATATTGTAATATACAATTGCTAATATTATTTAAAGGCCACTTATTACCATTTTGAAATAGGGTCATTCACAACGAATCTTAACAAAACTAAAAATAAATAAATAAACTGATTTGCCAATATTCTCACTACTTTCGACTAAGGGCCAAGAATTAATGAACTGTTTGGAGAGAGAGAGAGAGAGAGAGAGAGAGAGAGAGAGAGAGAGAGAGAGAGGTTATCGACACAAAAACTATGTGATTTAGATCATACGCTGTCATTTAGATATGGACAGAAAAAAACTTGACAGGGGACCAATCATGGTAGTAAAACACACACACACACACACAGATTGTCATAAAGTATAAAGTGTTATTAGCTTACAGTACATAAAGTTCGGTCAGAGAGAGGAGAGAGAGAGGATGAGCCAGAGCAGAGAGAGAGAGAGAGAGAGAGAGAGAGAGAGAGACCGAATTTATATTATATATAATAACGTGTCTCCCCTCCTTGTAATATCCCTAAGAATCTTGAAAAAAGCTAATTACAGGAAATCTTTGTGACATCAACATAGTACTAATATTAAGTCATCAAACTTGGGATATTTCCAGTAAACACTGAAAATAACTAATTTAATGCACACTGGTATCATTAACCCAAACTTTTTTTCCTAAGTAATTCCTAATAAAAATATCAAGAACTATAACATTAACCATGAGTTTTTCCACATTAAAACATGGCCTTGCAGCGTTCAATAAACCCTACCAAGGTCATTACGTGTGTTGGAACAAAAAAATAAAAAATAAAAAAGTTACAGAGATATCCACGCACGCAACAAGATAGTTACGTTTTTAGGAATTGAAAAAAAAAAAGGTTCATTACAATTCAATGTTCTTTTGCACTGTAGCCAAATCAAGTCACATTTGTAACGTCTTAAAAAAACGTATTACAAACTGGGACAAGGTACTACATCCCAAAATTGGCGGGAGTTTCCAGGCAGCCAGGTCTTCTGGCAATGATACTCCTTCATTTCCAGTGGCAAATAGTTTGACTAGGCCTATAATCTCGTGACAAAACGAACTTAAGGATTAATTTTGACATAAAGGAAGCAATTTCTATCACAGTCCGTTCTCGAACGACTGTTGAATTTGAAACAGTTCACAGTTTTAAAACTCCTCTTCTCAATGATATATAGAGAAGGTATAATATACATTCCCTTCTTCACCATAGACGATGACCTCATTTTCTCGAATGATGATTTTACTGTGCCTTTTAAAATCGGCGAACGAGCGCCTGGGAAACTCGCCCTTGGAGCAGGGCGCCCCAGAGATGGTTATCCCCAATACAATCAGTCGTATTTCATACCACGGAATTATTTACATTTAGGCGCCGGTATACAAGTGTGAAAATGCCATAAGGTAACCGTCCCGGGCTCCGGCGGGAGGAAAAAGTGTCCTTAAGCCCGTCGCGAGAAAGGGCGGAAATGCCTTGAACCCAGCCGTTAATACGGTCGCAGGCTGAACTAATCCTTAAGTGAGGGGCGCATAGAGGTGCGCCCACCGGTAGAAAAACGTCCCTCGGCCACATCCTTGTAACCCAAGGGCAGTTTTCCTGGGAGGTGTCGTAGGGATACAAAGTGTTACCACCACCTCGGCCTATTGTTACCTCTTCAATATATTTATACAATGAGCTGCGGACGCTGCCCGAACGGTGTTGTAACACATTTATTATGGACTGCGTAAACAGTGACGCCATTCGAATAGCTACAGAAATCGCAAATCCCCTTAATAAAGAGCGCTAGATTACATCAACTGCGATTATCGTGTATGGTATCGCGGAAGGCACAGTCGGAATGGTGGAAGAGAGAGAGAGAAAAAAAAATCACGAGGCAGACAGACTGAAGGTTGGTTGGGAACTTGGGTTGTGGTTAAATTCTCTCTCTCTCTCTCTCTCTCTCTCTCTCTCTCTCTCTCTCTCTCTCTCTCTCTCTCTCTCAGGCCATCTTTGATTTGATGTTAAAATTTAAAACTATAAACTGAATAAAACTAAAGGTTCTTTGCATTACTCATGTTGGCCTATCTTGCAGACTGTAGTACTAAAAAGAATAAAAAACTGTAAATTATTAGACAACGAATACGAAGAGACTGCTCAAATACGAGACATTCCTTCATCGAGGAACAAAGACTGAAAAGGTATATACACAACCCTGAACGAACCTTCGTCCGTGTCTACAACCTACAACAGATTTCGCCATATCAGCTCTGGCTAACTCACAGCACCAGCAGCCGAGCCGTTAAGACTTAAAAACGAACCGTCTCCTTTTTTTCTAATCGGCCCCTTAGGGGTTTAAGACCTCTTCCTACAACAAACGGTCGAAAACGATATAACAAAAAATTAGAAAATACTACTATAAGTATTAGGGACTTTATAACAAAACAGTTACAAAGGAATTCCGCGAAATATTCAACTGAAGAGACGAGCACGGCAGACTTGTGGTACAATGCAAAAGTTCGTTACCTCCTCCTCCTCCCCCTCCCTAGTGAGCGCTCAAGGACATTTTACGTAATCTACTATTACAACTCCTACGGTTTTTGCCTAACCGTCTTAGCAATATATATATATATATATATATATATATATATATATATATATATATATAAATATATATATTATATATAGGTGTACACTCACCTAGACCTATACGCCGTGAGAAAAATAGACGATACTGTAGGTACAAACTATAGACCTATAACTAAACAGTCAGACCACTCAAAACTAAATCGAAAATATACGTGAATATACAACCTGAAGACATAATCTTTTAAAGAATTCCCTCTCTCTCGGTAAAAATTTAACTTGCATGCTTCCGGCCACGAAACGAAACGAGAAAGACTGTCGTCTACAGCTTGAACCAAGACCTCATAAAGCAATGAGGGTAATAAAATGGCAGCCATAATTACCCGCCCGTCGTTAACTTCTTTCTTTTTCTCAATTTTAATGTCTTCCATGATCGTTTGTGATTTGACGAACGGGAAGGCGGGGGGGGGGGGGGGGTGTACACATGCCCTTGTGTTTGGTGTAATAGGGTATTTAATGACTTTTGATAGAAAAAATTAATTTCATCAGACTTATCACTTTGAATATCATGAAAATTCCAATGGTTTCATGTGGCTCTGTATTTAACATGGTGGTATGTCACAGCTAGGCCTATCTCATAGGCCTACTACAAAATTTAAAAAATCAGTTGGGATAATTTTAAACTGATATTGGAATTTTATCATATCTTCCATAATTACAAGTTAAAAAACATCACTTCCACGGTTTAAATTGACTACAGTATTAAAATCAACATTCTCTCGGCTTTTAAATCTTCCAGTACATGTTAAATCGAAGATCACGTGACTTCATTTACACGCATTGAGCGTTTTTTTTTTTTATACCTGCACGTGCGAATCAAACGTTTGTGGCTGGAAGTCAAATTGAAAAACATTTTTTTTCAGAGACGAAATCGTTATTGCCATGTGGTTATATCAATGATCGCCTGAACAACTCCATTCATGGGACATTCATTGACGTAGTAAGAGAGAGAGAGAGAGAGAGAGAGAGAGAGAGAGAGAGAGAGAGAGAGAGAGAGAGAGAGAGAGGTGCAGTTAATGCATTCACAGTTTTAAATCACGTTACTAGTTTTAAACGAATAACAACAAAGTTAGAATATCTCATAGATCTAAGCCACGGAGAACTCGACAACTGAGTCTATACTTCTTCATTCTTCTTGCCGGTTGAATCTTGAATGGAGGGCAACAGCCTACGCTTTAACCTTTAACCCCGAGCCTGATTTTTTTAACGCCATTCTTTCCGTTGGGTTCAGTCTATCTCTCTCTCTCTCTCTCTCTCTGGTGATCTGTCTTCGTGATGGCACAAAGGCCATCGTACTACTTAAACGGAAAATGGTTATTTTTGGGGCTTGTAACCAAATAAGTCTAGGTTTGTGAAAGGGTTCGTAAGTATAAATTAGACTTGGAATATAAAGTTAATTGAAATAGCAAACACTTTTCACCCTTATTAATAACGTTTTCGTATGTACTACAAAATACTCATAGATGAAACGTAAAGGTAAATAAGTCAATGCTATGTGACCGATAGGCCTAGGCCTAGAATGAAAAAAAAATGCTTTCCTGTTTAAATATTTCCAATTTACATACAACACTGCGTTGTAAACAGCCATTATGAAATGTGCGTCGTACGCCAATCAAATGTTCACACATTTCTTAACAAGACCATCTAAAAGTTATAGTGTTGGCAAAAAGAAAAAAATAAAAAAAAGTGTCACTAACTTCGCGCCGAGATGCTAATCTATACAAAGCCAACAGGAATCTCTCTAAGTAGAGTGAAATACGCTTAAATGTTCGTCTGTACTGTACTTTTAAGCTCGTATTAACAGTATACTAAAACATTTCTTATTGTTCAAGAGATTATTTCCTGAAATATGGAAACGAAATTGAATCTTGCGTTCTCTACGAATCAGGAATACATTGTTAAGCCAACAAATTTATACAAGTTCTCTCAATTTTCGAGTTCCTTCGAGGCTATAATACCACTTAGTATAGTTTAACGAAACTGAGTCTAGTATAAGTTTAAAATAACTTCAGACAGCGTCCGTCTAGAAATAGGTCGTTCTATAAAGCGTCAAGCAAGGTCATAGTCAGCGTAGATCGAACCACAACACGCGGAGTGACCTTTAAAACAAAGACAGTCTAGACTCAAGGTTTAGCCTAGACCGAAGTAACACGCTGAGAGAGAGAGAGAGAGAGAGAGAGAGAGAGAGAGAGAGAGAGAGAGAGAGAGAGATCTTATAAAAGACTCGGGAATAACACAGACCAACTTGTGATGAAGGTTTACCTCAAATACTTTGGTACTTGCAAGACCTTACCTTACCGGATCAATACCAGCTCAAGGGTGATGTCCTAATTTTGCGTAGGATGCCAGTACGCGGTGAAGGAATTGCAGGATATGGAATAGGGATATGGAATTTTCATCCAAGTTCCAGTAGGATATCTAAGCAGTGGTCTGGAATATAGAAAATAGACCTGGATTTAGATATTCCAGGATTCGTGAATCCTAGTACTATCGGGACTAAAATAAGTGAAAATATTGATGAAAAAAAAGACCTTAATACTAAACTTAATATAATTTACACAATGATTACTTTACGATTAACGTAAATTCATGAGGAGAGAGAGAGAGAGAGAGAGAGAGAGAGAGAGAGAGAGAGAGAGAGAGGTCATCATATCACGGGCGGTCAATCGAGGTCAACGAAGAGAATTATCATAAAGCCGTGACATTGTTTTATATACCCCATCACGGAGATTAACGCTGCCCAAATTAGGCCCAAAGCCCCGGCGCCCAGCTGGGCATATCCAAACCAAAACTGACCTGAGGAGAGATTAACGTTCGGAGGGAATTATCGTCAGGGCGGACAAAGGGATTAATGACCTGAGGTACGGTTTTTATTATCTTCGGAGGATTAGGAGTTTATGGAGGGGCAGTTGGGCCTTTAAAAACCTGTGGGGTTTTAAATAGGAGTTCTGCTTGAGAGAGAGAGAGAGAGAGAGAGAGAGGAGAGAGGAGAAGAGGGGAGAGAGACGAGAGAGAGAGAATTTTGAATGGGAGTTTTGCTTGCTTGCTTGCTTGCTTGAAGAGAGAGAGAGAGGAGGGGAGAGAGAGAGATGAGAGAGGTGAGAGAGAGAGAGACGAGAGAGAGAGAGATGGAGAGAGAGAGAAAATTTTGCTGGGAAGTTTTGCTTGCCTTGCTCTCTTTCTCTCTCTCTCTCTCGAGATACTATTCCGCCGTTTAAGCAAAAGCAATAGTACGATTTAACTGCACGTGTCTCCAAGCCTCTATACAACCTTACCAACTCGGTCTAGTGTCGACCCCGGGAATGAGTTAAAATCAATATCTCTCTATCTGAACGGTAAATATAAAGATCTATCTATCCTAAAAAGCATTTCCCGTTACGAAGCAGAAATAGGTCCTCCGCTATTCACGCCTGAGAGACCATATTTAATCAAGTTATTAGAATAAAGATTTCAGTTATAAATGGTTTGCGCGAAAATACACACAGAAAAACACAACAAAACATTAGTACTATAGGCATACGTGTGGTATTAAACTCAAAATTATTGACTATATTATTGAATTAAAGTTCACATATGCGTAGTGTAGGACTAGTTACTTGCCTAAAATGTTCCATTATTCTATAACAATACGGAATAGGAATAATTATTTGCCAAAATTGTTACATTAAAATGTATATATTGTAGGTATTTGTACAAAGTTAACACAATGTGACACCACATAAAATTTATACACTTTATTATAATAAAACCCAGAAAATACAGTTGTGAAACAAAAGCTTACAAAACGTTACAGTACGACAGGAAATGTAGTACTATGTAATGTAATTTCTGCATTTCTCAAGATAAATTACCCAATGTCTTGTATTTTTAGTATAAATTCACTCCATACAAAAGAATAACTAAACAGAATGGCGTACCATCTGCTTAGACGTATGTTAAACAGGTGTTCAAGGTAGGTTTTTTTTTTTATCCTTAACTCGAAACGAACATGTGTGCAGTTATGTGGGTAAGTTCAGTATAGCGTTCTCTCTCTCTCTCTCTCTCTCTCTCTCTCTCTCTCTCTCTCTCTCGTATACAGAACATTTGTGCAGTTTATATGCGACGATTCACCAATGTCCTCTCTCAATGTGCACGCAACATATGTGCTGTTATGTAGGTATTCACTACTGTGTTCTCCCTCTCTTTCTCTATAAAACATTCGCAACACACACACACACAACACCGTACAATGGACTACTGTATTTTTTATAATGACACATATAATTGAAAAGTAACAATCAAGTCTTACCACGCACTTCAACTCACTTGGAAAGTCTCCCGCGTCACGAATAATAAATTTCTAACAGAGACTTGAAACCAACAACCAAGTTCCTAAGTTGTTGCTTACTTGCTGTCTGATTGAGAACTGGGTCTAATCACATGGATAGGACGTAGCAGGGATTAACTGGATACACAGACGCCCAAAGCAATTTGGGAAAAGAACCAAGATCTGGGTTCGTTTGTTTTCGAAAATGACTGAATCTGAGATTTAAATATCCTGTAGGCCTATAGTTTTTAAACAATGAACCAAAAATGTGAGATATTTTGGTATTAAGTTATGCATTTTCTACGAAATTATTTATTTTTTTATTTATAAACACTATATTTAAATATTTTTCTATTAAAAAACTGCTGTCTTGATATTTACAAATTTTACATCGACACAAAAAACACTGTTTAGAAATATGCCATTAATATAGCCTTAAACACCTTAAGAGAGCCAGACTCATTTTCAAACTCAAAACTAAAATTTAGGACTATACTTTCATGATCATTAAATACATTAACTTCAGTTTCTATTTACATTTAGAAGACAAGAAACCAATACAGTATACAGATTGGACAGTATAAATGAAAATTAGTACCACTAATCAGAACCTACTAATAAATTCCTCCAGCACCACTAATTCGAACCCACTAATAAATTCCTCCACTACCACTAATTCGAACCCACTAATAAATTCCTCCACTACCACTAATTAGAAACCACTAATAAATTCCTCCAGTTTACAGAAAATATAGTCCCTCTTTCTCAAAGTGAACAGAAACATCACTGCAGTACCTTCCTTGTGACTAAGAATGATATGCTGACAATATTCCTGGGTCAAGTCTCCTGCTTATGAGGGAGTCCTAGACTTGCAGCAATGGTAACATGATGGAAAATAGAAAAATAACCCTTTCAGTGCTTAAGAATCCTAGCCATACCAGTAGCTAACATTTTCAAAACTGCAATTATGGTGCTCTCAAGTAGGTGGGAACAAGAGTAAAATTCAGGTGCTTGGGAGCAATCCAAGCACTGAGGCTTAGGCAATCCAAGCATTGTCCTGTTTAATAATGACTGGCACCATAGGTATACCATATCCCTTAGCAGACCAAGATGAATATAGAAAAAATATTTGCCTGAAGATAATGTGATACTTTGGAGAGGCATAAAAGAACGTGACTTGTGTCATGAACTTCAGACAGACTACTACAAGTTCAAACCAACAGGAGAGGTGTCTCTATTCACTATTATTACCAAGACTACATCACGATTTCCTAAGCGCTTACCTCTCAGTAGCTACCAGCCCAAACAAATCTGCAACCAAGCTTACTATTAGCAAATCAACTACAAAGACACCAGTGTAGGGTGGTAACTTGAATGTTGATAACCCATATAACGCAGTCAAGGATACTGTCATACTGACACCACATAAAATTTATACACTTTAATATAATAAAACCCAGAAAACAGTTGTGAAACGAAAGCTTACAAAACATCAACGGTACGACAGGAAATGTAGTACTATGTAATGTAATTTCTGCATATCTCAAGATAAATTACCCAATTTCTTAATTTCTTGTATTTTTAGTAAAAAAAAAATCACTCCATACAAAAGAATAACTAAACAGAATGGCGTACCATCTGCTTAAACGTATGTTAAACAGGTGTCCAAGGTAGGTTTTTTTTTATCCTTAACTCGAAACGAACATGTGCCCAGTTATGTGAGTAAGTTCAGTATTGCGTTCTTTTCGTGTTCTCTCTCTCTCTCTTTTATACAGAACATTTGTGCAGTTTATATGCGATGATTCACCAATGTCTTCTCTCAATGTGCACGCAACATATGTGCTGTTATGTAGGTAAATTCACTACTGTGTTCTCCCTCTCTTTCTCTATAAAACATTCGCAAAACACACACACACACAACACCGTACTATGGACTACTGTATTTTTGATAATGACACACATATAATTGAAAAGTAACAATCAAGTCTTACCACGCACTTCAATTCACTTTGAGTCTCCGGCGTCACGAATAATAAATTTCTAACAGAGACTTGAAACCAACAACCAAGTTCCTAAGTTGTTGCTTACTTGCTGTCTGATTGAAAACTGGGTCTAATCACATGGATAGGACGTAACAGGGATTAACTGGATACAAAGACGCCCAAAGCAATTTGGGAAAAGAACCAAGATCTCGGTTCGTTTGCTTTCGAAAATGACTGAATCTGAGATGTAAATATCCTCTAGGCCTAGTTTTTAAACAATGAACCAAAAATGTGAGATATTTTGGTATTAAGTTATGCATTTTCTACGAAATTATTTATTTTTTTATTTATAAACACTATATTTAAATATTTTTCTATTAAAAAAACTGCTGTCCTGATATTCACAAATTTTACATCGACACAAAAACCCCGTTTAGAAATATGCAATTAATATATCCTTAAACACCTTAAGAGAGCCCGACTCATTTTCAAATTCAAAACTTAAAATTTAGGACCAGCATTGATACTTTGAATACACACAAAAGACTTACTGTCAATACTTTCATGATCACTAAATACGTTAATTTCAGTTTCTATTTACATTTAGAAGACAAGAAACCAATACAGTATACAGATTGGACAGTTTAAATGAAAATTAGTATCACTAATCAGAACCTACTAATAAATTCCTCCACTACCACTAATTCGAACCCACTAATAAATTCCTCCACTACCACTAATTCGAACCCACTAATAAATTCCTCCACTACCACTAATTAGAACCCACTAATAAATTCCTCCACTACCACTATTAGAACCCACTAATAAATTCCTCCACTACCACTAATTAGAACCCACTGATAAATTCCTCCACTACCACTAATTAGAACCCACTAATAAATTCCCCCAGTTAACAAAAAATATAGTCCCTCTTTCTCAAAGTGAACAGAAACATCACTGCAGTACCTTCCTTGTGACTAAGAAAGACATGCTGACAATATTCTTGGGTCAAGTCCCCTGCTTATGAGGGAGTCCTAGACTTGCAGCAATGGTAACATGGTGGAAAATGGAAAAACAACCCTTTCAGTGCTTAAGAATCCTAGTCATAACAGTAGCTAACATTTTCAAAACTGCAATTATGGTGCTCTCAAATAGGTGGGAACAAGAGTAAAATTCAGGTGCTGTGTAGATGTCCCGAGCACTAAGGCTTGGGAGCAATCCAAGCATTGTCCTGTTTAATAATGACTGGCACCATAGGTATACCATATCCCTTAGCAGACCAAGATGAATATAGAAAAAATATTTGCCTAAAGATAATGTGATACTTTGGAGAGGCATAAAAGAAAGTGACTTGTGTCATGAACTTCTGAGAGACTACTACAAGTTCATACCAACAGGAGAGGTGTCTCTATTCACTATTATTACCAAGACTACATCACGATTTCCTAAGCGCTGACCTGTCAGTAGCCACCAGCCCCAACGAATCTGCAACCAAGCTTACTATTAGCAAATCAACCACAAAGACACCAGTGTAGGGTGGTAACTTGAATGTTGATAACCCATATAACGCAGTCAAGGATACTGCCATACTGACAGCTTTGTGTGGAAATCAGTGGAATTTTCAGAGCAAGCTCATAGCTGTGTAGCAGAGTTGAAAGAAACATTGGCAGTATAGTGGTGTTATATGACCAATGGGGTATTGCTGGATTTTTTGTCTTATCATATCCCAAATGTTTCAAGACCAAACGGGATTCACAAGTAGACACCATTTGTAGCTGTGCAAAAGGTCAGCAAAATATATCACAGTAAGGATGGGGTTCTGGCATAATCACTGACAATATAGTATAATCTCAGGCTTCAAGAAAATGTTGTCTTAAAGGGAAAAATAATGAGATGACAAGGTGGAAAAATTAACTGTTCCCATAAGGGATATTGCTTCCATGACTCTGGAGAAACTTGACATTGGATAAATTTGGTAGTCATCCATCTCCAAATTCAACTAACACACTCAGTATTTTAATTAACCATCTACTTTACACCGCATCCCACTATTCACCATTAGCAATCAATGATCTATAATATCAGACAATTTGTCATGAAAAGGAAGAGGATACTGTTGTAAAACATTCATGTACCATGTGCTCTGGAAGTAAGACATTTTAATTCAAAAGGAGACAAGACCTTTCTCAGGTTAAAAATGGGACACAGGATAACTCCCAATTGAAAACATTACAACTTTTTGTTTTACAAATAAAAGTTGACTATAACTGGTTGCAACATGAACTGGTGGCAGATAACTAGTATTTGCATCTTACATTTTTGCCCATAGTAGTAGCTTATAGTTAAACTTGAAGGCATGTATAAGAGAAAATTGAAGTTTTTAATAGTTTTAGAAATGCTTAAGACAGATTGGACACCAACCTGTCAGAAATGCTTGGTTAATTCACTGTCCTGTATACTAAACAATAATGGACAACCACAACAGAATACCACCTTTGAGTAGAGAAAGGAAATAGTGCACTAGTAAAACAGGGATAAATACAAACTTAACCAATGTGCCATGCCCTACCTAAACAAAGACCCCTTACCATAACCTGAACTACAACACTGTAAATTATAGTGAAATAACAGAGGAACATCCTAAATCAGTCCATCTACAGAAAGTTATAATATATCCACCTGAGTGACCAGCAAAACATTTTCAGTAATTTAGTACAATCCAAAATACAAAACATACTTATGTATGGTACTGTGTAACACACATTTACCGACAACGAAACTTAAATATTTGTAATGCTCTTATAGGCTACTCAAAACCAACCCTTTATCCTAAATGGGCTATATATTCTGCCACCCACATATATGAATTCAGCCCGTTCATCTTTCAAGCTAAACATTGTAATGTGACTTCTCTAGCTTAAAAAGAACATGTTTGATAGAATCCTGTACAATACCTGCAAAACTACAAGTAACAATTTATCTTTAACATGTTAAGTCTCCAACCAGCCTCCTGTGAGTAGCCTAGGAATTGAGGTGGAGACTGACAAGGTGCCAATTACCAAATCTTTGAGGACTGAGCTTGTGAGTAAGTTATTTTATAATTTTTTATGTAAGTTTCAGACTGCCAGCCTAGACACAGGGGTAAACTAGGTACTACCTATTTTTAAGAAGTTCCTGCTACCTAAATTGGTCATGTATTAAGATTTCTAGTTATCAGACATTACTCACTTTCCTGTTAGCCTAATCATAGCGCAATTTGTGAATACCATAAGCAAAAATACGCTACGGAAATAAGTGGTTTGGACCAGAATGTCAAGGAGTGAGAAAAGTCCTAGCGTCTGTGCTTATGACAAACTAGCCTAGGGTAAAATACCAAATGGCTGGCCTCTACCATAGCGCAAACACCTTCCTGAAAAAGTACTTTAACACTTCCTGTAACCTAGGTTAGACATTAGGTAGTCAAGAGCCATCATTGGTCGAAGCAACACCTCAAGACCTGTACTTTCCTCTCGAAGAAAGTTTTTTCCCCCAAGTCACAAATTAAGGCCATAATTTCCGATTTACATGAAGGTGGGCATGCTATGGTAGAGGCCAGCCATTTGGAATTTTACCCTATAGTAGGTACATAGGCCTAGGGAGAAAGTCAATGGAGACTTATGATCACTCTTTCACCCACTTCTTGTGACAAGAAGATAAATGCAAGAACTTCGACCCAAGGCTGCAGGGGAATTACTAGGCAATTTAACACGGTTTTGGTAGATATAGGGTACTTATCCGCGGCGGCCTAGACTATGGCAGTTGCGGTTTTTCTATGCAGTTTTACCTACTGAACAAGAATTTTAAGTAATATTTATTCGGCCGACTGTAATTACCTAACCCCCAAGGGGCCAGTACTAAACACAGCGAAATACATTGGACGGCCCCCAATCCCTAGTGGGTGTCGTATCCGCGGTTACGTTTCTTGCAGTCCGTGCGAACTGCTTCTGTAGAAATACCACGGTTTTTTTGTTAGGTAAGTGGGAGGTTCCAACAGGGGTGACTGAAATCTCATTTTGTACACTAGGCTAATGCATCCTACCTAAAATTTGAATTTGGATCAAAGCCTTTTTTTGTGCTTTAAGGAAATACTATACACAAATTCGTTTAAAACACACGGGAAACCCTGTCTCAAAACATTAGGTATCATAGCCTAGACTAGTAGTATGTACCTGTACCTAGTTGTAGGTTATTATAGGTAGGTCCTATATAGCTAGGTAGCCTATGTACACAAAAAATTACCAATAAATATTCAGGAATTGAAGAGTCAATTTGAATATGCTGTTTAATTCTTCAAAGTAAGAATAAGCCAAAACTCTATTCTTTAAATTAGGCTAGCCTAATATCCTAACCTATGGCCAACTTCCATTCATAGGCTAATTGAAGAGACAAACTTAACCATTAAGTCTATACTTTTATCTTATAAGTATCACAATTAACTACAAGTTACAGTATCACGTGTAAACTCACCGGTAAAAACCACTCAACACAAATAAATTGACAGTAAAAGCAAGATATTGTCCTTAAGGTGAACCACGTGTTGAGTTTCAAGGATGACACTAGGCTACGTCATTACGTCCACAGTGGACGAAAGTTAACCATTTTATAACGATTTTTTAATCATAAACAAAACACATGCTTGTTTCAACGGACTCCTTCAAAACGTAAAGACAATGAGCGTCACGGTCACTAAATTAATTTTACGTTATACTAATATGACACTAATCATATATAGAGATTTAATTTATTAGGTCACGCAGGTCATCAGTACCAAATTCAGATAATAGACTATGTGATGTGTAACCACAATCAGAACATATGTAAAATTGAACGCGTCTGTTATTCAAATTGTCATAATCGAATGTTATGATCACTCGAAATAGTCGACTTAAAAGGACATTAATACGACCAAAATTATATCAATTAGGTCACGCGGGTTACCAGTACCAAATTAAGGCGATAAGTATGTAATGTGTGAACACAGTCGGGACGTATGTTCAACTGAACGCATCTGTTACTCAAAATGTAAACAATGAAGCCTCGTGGCCATTCATACGAGTCGTGTAACGGTGACATTAATCTTGAAAAATTTGTATTTATCTGGTCACGTGGGTCTTCAGTACCAAACTCAAATACCAGCTCGTTGATGTGACCTTTATTCTGTATCAAGAGGTCAAGCCATCGTACTTTTTGGGGAATTTAGACTGCAGTTTGAGAGTTTTACCTAGCTAGATCCTGGCAACATGGGAGACTCCATCTGAAACTGAACTGTGAGTATTAGGTTTATCTTTGGGTTAATACCATCGTATGATGTACACAATTAGCTAGTTAGTTGCGAGGAAAGATGGCTGATTCTTTATAAGGGAGTGATTTGACATCTGAATGAAATTTAGCCTCTTGTGGTTAGCCTAGGAAATGTCTAATGTAGGTATAGCCTATGCCTGTGATGTAATTCAAACTGGAATTTTAAGCAGTAGGTCTCTCGGTTTAAATCCCACCGAGAACAGCAATAAATGTATAGCTATTAAATAAGTATACTGTAGATATACATGTAGTATACATTGATGAGTAGATACTAGCTACTACTACATATTTGTAAATACACAAATGCGTGCTTGTAATTAGCCTACGTTTATCAACTATATAGCCTAGGTAGTCAGTTATGTTACATTCATTTGCAGAACATTCATTAGCAGAAATGAGGAAATGAGAGTAAGATCGAATTAAAACGTTTTCTCAGCTGCTGAAATTGAGCAAAAAATGGACGAAGAAATGTTGTTGACACAGTTTTACAGCTCACGGTATCCGGAGAATGTAAACAGTTGGAGTCAGACACACTCTCTCTCTCTCTCTCTCTCTCTCTCTCTCTCTCTCTCTCTCTCTCTCTCTCTCTCTCTCTCTCAGTCATTTTTGCTTCTGGCCTGTTCTTTAGAATACAAGGAAGAATAGAAGTTGGATGGTTTGTACAATCTCTCTCTCTCTCTCTCTCTCTCTCTCTCTCTCTCTCTCTCTCTCTCTCTCTCTCTCTCTCTCTCATTTTTGCTTCTAGCCTGTTCTTTAGAATACAAGGAAGAATAGAAGGTTGATGGTTTGTACAATCTCTCTCTCTCTCTCTCTCTCTCTCTCTCTCTCTCTCTCTCTCTCTCATTTTTAGCTTCTGGCCTGTTCTTTAGAATACAAGGAAGAATAGAAGTTGGATGGTTTGTACAATCTCTCTCTCTCTCTCTCTCTCTCTCTCTCTCTTTGCTTCTGGCCTGTTCTTAATAAGATACAAGGAAGAAATAGAAGTTGAAAATTGGTGGTTTGTACAATCTCCCTCTCTCTCTCTCTCTCTCTCTCTCTCAATCTCTACGTCTCTCTCTCCTCTTCTCTCTCTCTCTCTCTCATCATTTTTGTTTCTGGCCTGTTCTTTAGAATACAAGGAAGAATAGAAGGTGGATGGTTTGTACAATCTCTCTCTCTCTCTTCTCTCTCTCTCTCAGTCATTTTTGTTTCCTGGCCTTGTTTCTTTAGAAATACAAGGAAGAATAGAGGTTGATGGTTTGTACAACTATCCGCTCTCTCTCGCTCTCTCTCTCTCTTCTCTCTCAGTCATTTTTGTTTTTTTGGCCTGTTTCTTTAAAAGGAATAAAAGGAAGAATGGAAGGTTGATGGTTTGTACAAAGGTTATCTCTCTTCTCTCTCCTCCTCTCTCTCTCTCTCTCTCCAAACAGCCCAAGTTAAACGAACTATCCAGCGGGCAGGGGACCATGCTACCATTAGGGCAGACTTAGTAGTACTCTTCAACGAGAACGAGTCTGGGTGACGATTTACAAATTCATGCTTCGAAAAGGTTAATGCCGCTACCATTCAGATCAGTTGCTAATCTATCCACCCATATATATATATATATATATATAGAGAATATTATATTATATTATATATATATATATATATTAAATATATATATATATATATATAAGTCTTTAATTAAGGTTACCAAGTTACTGGCCCAGTCTAAGATTAGAATCTCTCTCGCTCTCTCTCTCTCTCTCCTTGACATGGAGGGAAGAACATGACATCGATTGTGCAGTAAGAGAAGAATCTGCAGCCTGGACGTAGCAGGATAAAAGCTCAAATTGGAAATTATATATAATATTATTATATATATATATATATATATTATATCTATATATATATATATATATATATATGTTTATATATAACATATAGTTATAATTCATTTGTTAATTTTTATAATGGTAATATATTTTGAAATATCCGCATTTTAAGGATAAATAACTTATAATAATACTAGTAACCATAATAATAATAATAATAATAATAATAATAATTTTATTAATAATATAAAAAATTGTTCCCATCACAACACCTCTGTACGTATCAGCAAAGCATCCTTTTAAACCGTCTGTTGTCCGCACTATAGTGCTAAGGAGAAAAGGGTAACAAAACAAAGGCGTGGAGGGTCTGGTAGAAGGGGTGGGAGACGGCCCTGTTCTGGAGGAGCGAAATATATATATATTGCCATTTCCCCCTCCCTCTCTATTCCCCATCTTCCCCTCTCCCCTAGGGACGGATTCTCTCTCTCTCTCTCTCTCTCTCTCTCTCTCTCTCTCTCTCTCTCTCTCTCTCTCTCTCTCTCTCTCTAAGAAATACCGGTGATCCATGAGAGGGGGACGGATGCTGTTGCTCAAATGTTTCGCTGAATAGCGAATTGACTCGTGATGTGATGAGTCTGGGTGCAAGGTGAATGTTTTGTAATAATTTGCTCACTTTTATCCTATTTAGCTTATTTATTCTATCATATTATCTATATTTAACATTTTCCCCCTAAAAAGGGGTGGCCTTAGGGAGATGAATAGGACTGTGGTCACTGAAAAATTCATCTTTTATCGATGGGGAATCGAGTACGAACGAGCGAGCAGGAAACTTCCCCAAAGATTAGGTGCCTATAGCGTATATATATATATATATATATATATATATATATATATAATATATATATACACACATTTTAACGAGTCACTACCCCTTTTTTATTTTAAAGCGATCGCTCGAGGGCAAAATGCGCGCATGTGGTCGAGTGTTTGCAATGGGAATTTTCATTATTCGTTTCGCCTGACAACGACTTGACGAGTGGGGAAAACTGTTGAGTAAATACGAGGGGGAGAACGAATCAGAATTCAAGATGTCCTACATATTAATATTTACAAATTTACCAACGTGTGGAGAGAGAGAGAAAGAGAGAGCTGAGCAAGTGCTGAGGTAGCCAATTGTTCCGATAAATCTCTGCGTGCCAACTTGTTTGCAAACGGGGCGTTTTTTTTTCTTTCTTTTTTAACAAACGTTCGTGACAGACGGCCTGCTGATTATAATGAACGACTGTTTTGACGAAAGGGTTTCGTGTGTATTCGCGTCTTATCTCCGTCCCTATGGTGTTTAGTCATGGGGAAATATCGCTGCAGGATTTGATATGGAGGCGATGGGAATGGTTTTGTTGGAGATAAGCTAGAGTTTACCTCATCAAATCTCCATAATTGTAGGCGATTTCTGCCATTGTTGTCTCATGTCATATGCCTATGGATTACATTAGATTCATTAACGTAATAGTACCATAAATACAACATTTTTTATCGCGAAAATAACCGTTATTTTAAAAATATTGTAGATGGACTTTCAACGGCGTGAAAAGCAAAAGGCGGTTTACAGCGAACGGTCCCTTTTATACGCGGCTGAATGTTTTTCTTCTTTTTTTTACTTCGAAAGCACGATCGAAGATTGCTTATTTCCCGAAGGTTATTCGCAGCCGGTAACCTTGACTCAGTTCTGCGCCGAGGGGCACCGACACGATCCTGCAGTCTTTTTAAGGCCGCCACCAGCAGTTGCAGAAGCTATATCTCCTCCTGGAACCATTTGCATTTTCACGAAGATGGGAAGAGTCTGTTCCTTCCATTATTCTATCTCATCATCAAAGATCTCCCTCCATTGCTCATTCTCTCGCCCCTCCCTTTAACAACCTGCCACCCTTCTCAAATGCCGCTCATTTCCCCTCTCCCCCCTCCCCTTATTTTTTTCCCCTCTGATT
Organism: Macrobrachium nipponense; assembly: GCF_015104395.2. NCBI lineage: Eukaryota > Metazoa > Arthropoda > Malacostraca > Decapoda > Palaemonidae > Macrobrachium > Macrobrachium nipponense. The sequence continues at coordinate 61,647,445 of NC_087220.1, forward strand.
CATCGCCCCTTTCCATTGAGTTACCCTCCCACCCCTTCGTTCGCCATCCCACTAACCCATTCCTCCTCTTTCCCCATTCTTCCCTCACCCTCCTCCTCCTCCTCTTCCAGCGAGCGGGCTTTCCGTCCCTATTCCTCCGCCGTCATGTCCCCTCTAACCCTCTGCCCCTGCCCCTCCCCTCCTTCGCAGGGAGTAGGAACTACTTTCATTACACATGACTCGTTCGATTCTTCTTCCCTCCTCCCTTCCCCTCGGATATTTTTTTACCAGTTTCCCCTCTCTCTCTCTTTCGTTTCGTAATCCTCTCGTGTTGTGCTCTTCCCTCCTTGTCTCCTTTTGCGTTGTCGACTGTCCTCTCTCTCTCTCTCTCTCTCTCTCTTTTATTGTCTCTTTATTTTCCTCTCATTTCGCCTCTTAGCGCCATTTTCATTATCGCCGGTTCGTATATCGTATTGCCATTATTAGTGCAAGTATGGCTAGACCCTTCTTTTCGTATTCTCTCGTTAATTCTCGAGTATGGTCGTAATTTCGTGTCGTGTTTTCAACTCGAATCGATTTTCAAGTTGGCGAATTGTGTATACGGTTACACTGTTCATACACACACACACACGTGCACGGCGGACGGCTAATGTTAAACCTAATGGCGATTATTTGTGTCTCATTCACGGAGAAAATTAATGAGTCTCCCATTCCGGATTACTTTGTGAGGTTATGGATTACATAGGATTCACCCATCGATGAGTAGCCATAGGTGACGTTTGCAAGCTTTCTTAGCAACAGAGCTCTCTCTCTCTCTCTCTCTCTCTCTCTCGACCGGACGACGACATCCTTTGTTTTTATGTGGAATAGGGAGCGTTAGTGTTGACATAGGTCTCATGGCAAGGTCTCTCTCTCTCTCTCTCTCTCTCTCTCTCAGAAGTTTTCTATCTTTCCAGATCTCGGTTCTTTGAAGGGAATTTAAAAGTTCTAAATAGATCGCTGGAGATATTTGACTTAAGAAAATCGATATAACGCCAACAGAGACTCAGGAGAGAGAGAGAGAGAGAGAGAGAGAGAGAGAGAGAGAGAGAGAGAGAGAGAGAGAGAGAGGTGCCTAGACCAACAATGCATTAAACGAACCCCTGAACCAATAAAGTATGTATATTAGGGTTAAATCTACGTACGTAGAGAGGAGACGCAGGGACTTGACGTCTTTTCAATGTGAAGGTGTCTGATACGTGTCTTTTTTTTTAATGATGATAGTACTATTACTAATAGTATTAGTGGTACTACAGTAGTGGTATTGGCCGGTGCCTGAAGTAAATAATAGACTACTTATGGTCCTAATGATAGTAATAATTATCATAATACCACTAATGGTGTTAGTGGTACTAGTGGGACATTAGTTGTATTGATACATAAGTAATTAGTACTATTGGTACTGATGATAGGTAATAATGATGATAATAACGACAAGAGCACTGATGATAGTACTATTACTTATAGGACTGATAGCACTATTACTAATAGGACTATTAATACGGATGTGGTATTGATGTATGAAGTGAACAGTTACTTATGGTACTAATGATAGGTAAAATTAATGATAATGATTAGAGCAGAGATGAAGTTTGGCAAATATATTATTGGATATATATTTCAACAAATATTCGCAATAAGTCTAGACTGATATGTAGAAGATTCCCTCAGCCGGTTAAGCTGGGTCGTAAATTGTATTACGGGCATTTGTACGAATGAGGAATTTGAACCGCATACATCAGATGTCTGTGGATTTCATGTCGTGTTCCACATTCTCTTGGCCATGCCAGGAATGTAATTCATTCGCAGCTGTCTTGAACGGATATATATTCACCTTCTTCATGAATCATAAACGGCTGTTTTTATGAGTCACTCGTGTTGTGATAACCTAACGCATATATATAGAGCGATTTTTTTTATCGTTATCTAGCAATATCAAGAATCAGTTTATCGAGCAGGGTGTGACAAGAGAAGCATTTGTCACTGTCATATCCTTAAGATACGGAAATAGTCAAATGAAACTAATATGTTTATAAATGAAAATGAATCAACAAAACTCAAGGCAAAATGGCTGCGTTTTTTTAAATGTAACCGGTGTGGCTCTTGATTTCATATCCGATTTCTTTGCTTGCTTGCTTGCTTGAGAGAGAGAGAGAGAGAGAGAGAGAGAGAGAGAGAGAGAGAGAGAGAGAGTCGTGTCAGCAATAAAGAAAGAAAAACGTTTTCTTATCATTTGTGTCCAAAGACCTTGACGAATTGTAAATGTAAACAACAGAATTGGGAGATAACGACTAGATGACGTTGGAGTTTCGTCTTTACTTATGAATAATATAGAGCCTGGATTCGTATTATTGCTTCCCATATTTTTATAGGGTTGCTGTGACTGCTTTAATGAAATAGTGGTGCAACATCAGGATAATATTACAGTACAATCTCTACTTACCCATACCATCTTGTCCTTAATGTTTACTTCAGGATAAGACATTGCAGGTAGTATGTTGATAAGGTCTGTGGACACCTTAATAATAGGTAGTAATAATTAACATAAACTTGGGCACTGAAAGCTAATCTGAGGAATAGTGTTTTTTTTTCTCTGTTTTAATGCAAATAAGGGACTTAGAGCCTAGGAAGAAGTATGTATTAGAGCAGTCAAGTATTACAAATATATTAGCATTAGACGCAGTAGCTATTGAAGGAATTCATTGCCTTCTCATATTAAACATATATATATAGTGAATTGTCGCCGATTACAATTGGTCTTTTGCAAAGACATGTCACAGAAATGTAATTCTTTTGAAGTGCCAAGGATGGAAGGATCCTAGTGTAAGGGCAGCCTTAAATTTTAAGTTTTTTAATGCAGTTTCATGGTGGCCTACAAGTGTCATGGTCGTAAGTCCTCTCTATTCATGCAACAAAATGAAATTAACAATTTTTTTTTTTCACATAAGGGCATTCTGTTGTGCGCTGTCTTGCAAGTTAAATGTCATTTTTTGATCTTGTCATATGAATGTACCCAAAGACTTCAAACTGTCTTGTCACAGCCATTTAAGTGAAGATCATCCTAAAACTTGAATAAAGCCAGAGTTTTACCACAACCACACTTAAGCTTCGTGTACACTGTTGATTAAAAATCTAGCTAAACTTGGTTTGATCTACAGAGATTACTCTTAAAGTGTGTGTACACTAGTCAACCATTTACTCTCATAACTTTATATCTAGAGTAGTGTGAGACTAGCAAGATTAATCTACCACTCATGTACACTATCATAAAGTTGGGGAGTGACTCTCAGTCAGGATCCATATTCGTGACTGGTAACATGTCACGGTCAAGGAAACTACTTGCAGCAGCATTAGTTTTATCAAGGAATTTGAAGAAAAAGAAGAGAAGGCAAATATAGGTTAGACAATGGATATCTAGACGAGATGAAGAAGGGTTGCATGCATAGCTATTGCAAGAACTGATCATTGAAGATGATAAAGAGTATAAGAATTTTTTACGTATGTCACGTGAAGATTATGATTATCTGCTTGAAAAGGTGACACCCAAAATTATGAAGCGTGATACTCATTTAAGGAAAGCAATCTCCCCTTCAGAAAGATTAACTCTCATACTTAGATTCTTAGCATCAGCATCTGGTAAGTACAATGTATAAAAGAAAAAAAATGTTCTTCTAGAATAAACATATTTATTATCAAATTATACTGAGAAACTATACAGCAGTAATTAAAAAAATTATATACAGCAACCGCTTTCTTTTCTCTTTCAATGCTACATTCCAAAGTTCAGGGAATCTTTCGTATTGCTGGATTAAAATCATTGTCTGAGTGCTATCCCATTTGTATTTATGGTTAGATGCCATGACTATTCCAGCATGCGTCTAGCTATACTGATTACTCTATACAGTTGGGCAGAAGCACCTAGAGTAGTCTCGTAGAGAACTCTCGACCACGTGTTCACTAGTATTCTAGGTAGACTAAAAACAACCCTAGCGAGAGCTGAGAGTAACTATAGCTAGAGTGCTCTCGTTTCTGTGTACACTATCTAGAGAGGTCTCCCTAGAGCAAATCTAGCAAAAAAATCTACAGTTTACACTAAGCATTATAAGTGCAGAGACCTTATTTTGCAATTGAATGATATAACCACTTTTTTTCTTCAGGTTTTAATCCTTGAAATCAAAATTCTCCATTTCAGCGTGACTTATGTGCCTGAAACCCTCCCTCCAAATATCCAAAGATTATTGTTAATGGATATTTTAACTAGACCAACAAGTCAAAACACTGAGTGCCCAGAGGGGTGAAAATCAGAGAAAACTGGAGCAGGACAAATTTTTAAGTTGAATAGGTAGGCGAGAAGATACCAGAGACCACAAATTGAAAGTGAAATGGTGGAACCAATGCAGCTGCGGCTGAAAGAATGCTAGAGACTCAAAAAGTAATGCTTAATGTTATGTACAAGGAACACCGTAACAAATATTCTACAAGACTTGGTGTGCTTCACAGACTCTTCTTTTGGTTTCTTCCTTCTTCGACCTAATTTTCTTCCATATCATGAAACTATGAGGTGATCACATTCTCATATAAGGGACAATTTTTCTGTTAACAGACTAATAAAGTATGTCAAAGACAAGATACTCAGTAATTGGTGTCCTCGTTAAAAAGGGTTCGTGTTAGAAGGCTTATCATGGCCTTCAAAACACACCAGTCCTTCAGTTGGCAGTCAGATTACTCTGAATGCACAGTAAGAGCAGCAGGGTACTCACTCTTCCTTCAAGAATATTCACTGGAAATTACAAAGAAATGGATCTTTTCTAGATAGAAGTTGTTGTTGTATGGTGCTTTTACGTTGCATGGAACCAGTGGTTATTCAGCAACGGGACCAACGGCTTTAACGTGACTTCCGAACCACGTCGAGAGTGAACTTCTATCACCAGAAATACATCTCTCTCACTCCTCAATGGAATGGCTGAGAATCAAACCCGCGACCACCGAGGTGGGACGCTAATACCATACCATAACCATGCCGCTGAGGCGCTTTTTCTAGATTGTGACCCTCAGCTAAGTTTTGGGGTCTTTATCTAGGACTATTATTTCCTAGGAGTCATTATCTTTATGATATTTACAGTATTTTGTTTACATTTTTACGGTCATCCCTAATGGGCTTGTACTAAACACACTGCAAAGGCGGATAGTACATCCCAGGTTAAAATAAAACCCTTTTGGGTGTCAGAATCAAGGATGGGTTCGGTAAAACTTTACTGGCTGGCAAAGGCTTCAATAAGATATGTATTATAAATCCTTGTAAAATTTTTATTAGAAATCTTACAGACATATGCATAATGAAACAGCCATGTCAAAACCCCTCCCCCCCTTCTCTCTTTCATACCTAAAAACTTAATCAGCAACCAACAAGAATTTAACAGATCAACTTTATCTCACTTGCAACAAATGAACAAACATATATTTCAGGAAAAGCTGAATATCCACAGAGCAATTTTAGTCATAATAGTATTATGATGAAACTTGTTATCCAATACTGGTTTGTCACATATCTGGGTGAAATGATTTAAATTACAGATGATGTACAAAGTAAGAAATTTTGAGTGAAACTTGATAGAAATCAAGAAATCTTCAAGAATGGAAACAATGTAACTGGTTAAGATAAAAACAGCATTGATGCTTCCGTCCACACTACAGAAATAAGCCGTTATATTGAGACTTGATAACGTTATTTTAATCACAGGCTCAGAAGTGATTCCTCTATTATAAAACCATTTTTGATTTTCTTCCATACTTGAGGTAGCTTAGCAAGACATTTCAATCCTTATATGAGGAGTAAAATAATTTGCAAGAATATCAGCTCTCAATTAAGTTACAGTACATAAATGTCACCTTCAAATAAGCATCCTAGTACATGAAAGAAAAGCTTTTTTGGTAGCATTTCAAAATTACTCATAATCTGTTAAGGAGATAATTTTTTACATGGTAAATTTTCAAGCAATCCAAAGTATTGTGTAAGAAGTAGAGATTAAATGGCAAAGTTCACATAACTTAAAATGATACAACCTCCAATCTAAATAAAGCACATACAGGCTACATAAACATATTAGTCAATGTACCAACTTATATCGTGGCTACTTTATAAATCGCACATATATATATCTGGAGTTTAAACATCTTGAAATATCTCTTGAATGAAACCTACTTTGGATGAGGAGTCACCTCTAGGCCTGTGAAATAATTTCATCTAATTGCAACAGCCCAAATTACACTTATCTCCACCTTGCCTCCAAGGTCATCCCACTGAGATATATAATTATGTACACACATACTATTACGAAACAGAAAAAGCAACAGAAGTGATCACCACAAACCAGTAAACGTCACCAAGACCAAGTTCTTAGGGAAGGGGAAAAAATAGATTTTAGATAAAGAGTCGATAACCTTAAACAAAATTTATGGTTACCAGATCGAAATAATAAATAAAATTTGACTTTCTCTATTTTAACAGCTGAATTTAAAAATTAAACACCTATGAATTTATTCCTTGCTATGTATTAATTACTCTTATTCCGGATTAATAGTAACTCCTCGTCTTATCTGTCCCCAACCAATTAACCTGTAAATGAGTAAAATTGTGTCAGAACAAGATTTCATAATATGAAGATGCAGAAATATCAAATAGGAATTCATACTCTGAAAAACTTTCCAAAATCTAATGTAACAATACTTCATCTCATAAAAAAACTGGTCAAATTTTTAAAACTCAGATTGCATAAACAAATGTCCTCATATCTAAAATACACTCCATACACAAACATTTAATACAGAGGACTTAAAAAGTACATAAATCTTTAACAGTCTGTCTATATTAATTAAGGAAATAATCCTCAGTGAATATGGGTGCACTTACCTCCAATGTTTATCAATTCTCCTAGAAAGTGCAATCTTTTCACCTTCTTCAGTACACACTGGGTTAGTGAGAGTGATCTTCGCCAAATCAGCTTTGACAGCCAATACTCTTCCACCAGTGGATAGAGAGCCTATGTTGACCATCAGCATTTCATTCTTGGCTAGTTTTTGAACCTACAATGGTAATCCAAGGTTATAAAAAAACCACTGGATGATTCATTTTGGTAAAATGTATAAAAATTTAAAAGTAACCAACAGTTACTGAGCTAAAACCATTTTACAGAAAATATATGAAATGTTTCATGGTTTAGATTATCATCATCTAGTATTATGGATGACATGACTCAAAATATGTCAAGACATGTGGAATGAACTGCAAGGCATCAATGATTTACATTATGTAAAGTGCACAAGCAAAAATAAAATATAAAGAATCTTATGGCATCTGTCAAAAGGAAGAAGAAAGGCTTTTACCTTCGCTCCTTTTTTATCGCCTTCTGTGCGAACACCAAGCAAACGCCTGAGGAGGAAGTAGGAAATCTCAAGCTCAGTGAAGATTTCTGGAAGTGAGCCCACAGCACCCAAAACTTGACCAACCATACGATCAGCACGGCAAAGTGTCGGGTCAATCTTTGTGCCTACACCTATTGAAAAATGACATTTGGGCAAAATGAAAATAAACATAAAAGTGACATTATTATTAAATGATTCAACCAAACCATTCAACTCAACCTTAACCCAGCAGTTAGCATGAAGGGTTTGTTCTTAATATTAGTCATTTATGAAAAAGCTGAACTGAGGACTGATATAATTTGTTTATATATAAAATTGCTGTAAATCCTAAAAATGAAGTGTTTTTCAGACATTAGTGTGAATTTTGTAGTGTTAAGCTTCAACATATACCAAATTACATAGGGGTAATCTACGCTTCCCTAGCTTCAGCTGTTCTTGAATCATCTCTGAAAAAACAAAAACCTAACACTACCTGGCTCACGTGGTGTGACTCAGTCTGACCTACTATTGGCCTTTATTTTCCCAGCCATACTAGCGTTTGCACATTCCAAGTCACTTCTTTTTCATCCATACTGTTTTCTCTATTCTTTGTGATTGGGAGTATGAACTCCCCATGCCTAGTAATTGTCTGACCTTATTTGCAGCATCTAGTGGTGCTTTTACAAGTATGAAGTTAATATCGCTGATTCTGTGCACTTGAGTTTTAGTTTTTGTCTCTTGGTGCAGGACAAAGGAGTGACGGAACAAAATGTATAGTCTGCTGTGTGTTGATGTTCAAGGGTATAAGTAATGCTTGGGAATAAGTTATTCAATGGTATTTGACAAAACCTCCATACATATTGGTATAAGTCCACTAGGAAGACACAATAATTAGGACTTTGAGGCAAGAGTGGAGAAAAGTTGGAAGTGGTTCAGCATTGTTGACTTTAATAACTCAAAAGCAATTTATGACCTGTACGAGCTGTATGGAAGATTTTTAATGCTATGTCAAATGCCAAGCTATGTCATAATTGCTCAAGTTAAACAAACCATTATCATAAAATGGCTTCCTTTCAACAACAGCAGCAGTACAATTAATTGTAATCTATTTCATCTTAAATAAACTAACAATTATGGGTAACAACAGTAGTGATGAATCTACTCGTCTTAAGCTTAAATTATGATTCAAGTATTCTCACTGGTAAATTAAAACAAAATTAACATAAAAAAAAAGAAAAAAAAGACTTGGTTAAAAAAAAAAGGACTCATACCAAGTCATACCAACTACTTACCAATTAATCCACCAGGAACAGCAAACTGAAGTTCATTAGATTCTGTGTATAACGATATTATTCTTGATCGAATTGGTTTACAAACCACTCTTCCTGATTCGGGATCGCGGGAGATGATTCCAGGTCGAACTTCAATCTCTTGACCAACCTGTAAGTACAATCATTTAAGCTAATTGTTCTGAATGATGACTTGTGGCCTGTATCTGATATATATAAATATCTCATATCTCAAGAAATTACACCACTTGTATAAAGATATCCACAAGATTGTAGGGCCATTTTCAACCTCCAAAATGGTTGGATAAAACAGATATCTTTTTAATTCAGAAGTAAAACATAATTGAAGTTATTGATAGCTGAATAAAAATTGGCCAAAATGAATGGGAACACCTACTGTAGAAATGCCTCAACATGAATATTAGCATGAAACAGTTTCATTTTTATAAAACCCTTGAAGGGAAAATCTGATGTATATTACAGATGCTATTGATGGCAATTAACGATACATTGAATCAATAAGTAGTTTGATGAGAAAACAGTTTTGTTAACACTTGAAGACACAACCATAACTAACCAAATTTTTAAACAGCAATCTTCTAATCACAGTTTCAAGCATAAATGTCTTCAAACCAGGATAATGTGTGGGGTTGGCAATGACTTGCAATGACTCGGAAATGTTCATATACTGTCTGTCATTTTATGGGTATAATTTATAAGATGTAATCAAATTTATAAGATGCAATCATCAACCATTTTACCTTAAGAACTCCTCTTAGAATTGATCCACCAGCTACACCACCCTTCAAATCCTCTACTTCACAGCCTGGTTTGTTGACATCGAAGGATCTAATGACAATCAGCCGTGGGGTTGCCAAGAAATCACGGTCAGGAATAGGAATCTTTTTCATGATGTATTCACATACGACGTCTATGTTCAACTTGAGCTGTGCGGATATGGGTATGACTGGCGCTCCTTCTGCGACTGTACCTGTTATTTAAAATGAAAGCCTGTAAATGGCAGCAATCATATTCAACTCCAACAGCTCTGTTGGCAAGTGATGCTTAAAATGTAAATATGTGTACTAAAACATAACACCAATAGAAATTTAATCCAGCAGCAATGTAACAAATATAATGGAATAAATTTGTTTATTTAATATGTTACTAGCAACAAAGGGATCCCAATTAGTACTAGTATGTACTTCAGTGGGACACTTGAATTTTACTCGTGATGGTCACGTCCTGAATACTTTACAACACAACAAAACTGAAATACGACTTATTAAGCAAATTGTAACACTGACATGAGGTTTCCTTCATATATAATACAAAATTACAGTACGCTACAATTTAATACATTACATACTGGCTTAATACTTCATAATAATATGAACTTGACAAGGTACAAAAGAAACCTAAAATAATAGTAAAAGACAAAAATGCAATGCCACTGAGAGTCGTAAGGAATCCACAAACTACTTTTAATGGTCCCTGCAGAATGCTGGTCGAGGTATAATGTATGCAGTAATCCCAGAGAAGATGGATAATCTATATCAAATCCTCTTCTAAAGTTAAGCCTTATATTTTCAATGTCCAGAGTGATAACAAGACATGATGTGGTAGTTAATCTTCACTTTTCGTTTGGCATGTAAAAAAAAAAAGAATGTAAGGAAAAAAGCTACATTAACTCCTTACCTTGAATAAACCTTAAAATCTGGTCGTACTGTTCTCGTAGCTGGGATTCCCTGCACAGGTCAATCTTGTTTTGTAGAATTAAAATGTGTTTGAGTTTCATAATTTCAATGGCGGCCAAATGTTCAGATGTCTGAGGCTGGGGACAGGTTTCATTAGCAGCTGTAAGGATGAATCATGTGTCAATTGAAAAAAAACATTTGATTCAAATTAGTGTTGGTATAAATTGTTGAAAGATATACCACTATATCTTTTTTTTACACCATAACCTTATAAAAAATTTATTACCATGACTTCAAAACTGATTCAGTATCAGAAAAGAAAGATCTTGCATTATAACCGAGGTATTTGTATAATCAAATAAGTACACTACTTAAACCTGAAACTTGTGAAACAATTATAGTCTACACCAATCAAAGAAAACCCATATGAAAAAGAACATATTCTTTGTCAAAACAATTTAACTCCTATCTTAAGGTCTCACAGACTTCACTTAAATCAAGATGAGTAAAACTCAACATTTCCAAACTTACCAATTAAGAGGAGTGCAGCATCCATAACAGCAGCGCCGTTCAACATAGTTGCCATCAAAATATCGTGACCTGGACAGTCAACAAAGGATACATGTCTGACTATGCGGAACCTGTGAACAGATATTTGCTCATGTGAATGACAAGTTTTCTAGTACAGTATTCCAGGAGAAAAGACCCTGAAATTGTCCATAATATTGCTAATTCTCCATAGCTTCTTGGTCTTTATTCCTTTGACTAAAATACTCGTGGAAAGGTCTTCCCGATACTGATGCTAAGTTTAACAGAGGCCTAGCTTCTTACCTCAAATTCCCTTCTCTACATATATGATGCACCATAGAAACAGCATTGTAATCTGTGATTTGCTGATTAAGACATGTACTACCTGTGCATTTAAACTTGACTTTCTATAACTTTCTATCATTATTCCGAATTAAAGCTTCCTTTCCAAACAAACTTTTTGATTATAGCACCCATGTGAAGGGCACAGCAAATGTAATGTAAAACACTACTTGCAGCAAATTTGAATGTTGATTTATATATATTTATGGTATGCCAAGCACTGAAGCAACTAAGCATTAAGCGCTGAAAAGGAAATAGACAGTAAAAGGATTGAAAGGTGTTACAGGAGGAAAACCTCAAAGTAGTTGCACTATGAAACAATTGTTAGGAGGGGGTGGGCAGTAAGATGAAAGAAAGAGAATATGAACGGAGGTACAGTAAAAGGAATGCAAGTGGTTCCAGCTAGGGGCCGAAAGGGCGCTGCAAAGAACCTTAAGTAATGCCTATCAGTGGTGCACTGATAACTGCCCCCTACAGGGACGGTAAATTGAAGGAGGAGGAGTAATTCAACTGGAACCCCTACATTAATACATGTATTTTACTACCTTGCTAACTTTTTCTGTACAGGTTGCTATTAAAAGCACCAGGTGCCATGTTCATAAATTGTAGGAATCATACTACTCTATTTCTTGTAGTATCTCAAGCACAAGAGCCCTTTTGTCAACCTACAAAATTTTCATTCAACTCACTCACCTTCCTTGACAATTTGATCTGGCACAGTTGAAGGAATCCTCTTTGTTTGAGCTCGCAGAAATGAAACAAGCAGGCCGTGGGCATTTTGGGTTATCACACTTGTAGATTTTGGCATTTGCATAACCTGGAAGAAAATAGATTCTTATAATGATCTGCTGTGGAAGTGTTTAGATTTTTTGTCTTGTTACCTTAGCTGTGACAAGAGAATCTGAATAACACTCTGAACTGGTCAGGTTAAGGGACTGCAAATGAAGCAACTGACAACCTCTGGTAGACTCATTTTATCTAATGAAGTCATGAAGCATAAGATACCATATTATGTAGGAATACACAAGTTTGAAAAGGTCAGAGCAGATAAAGATACCATATTATGTAGGAATACACAGGTTTGAAAAGGTCTGTGCAAAAAAAAAGCTTCACAGTGTAACCACAACTGGTATGACTGAAATCCAAATTTTTAACAAAGTAGTTTACAGCAACTCAGAACATGCATCATGAATGAATTTAACAGCACCGAGACAATAATCTCATGAAGCGTACCATTAATTTCCCTGGGTAAAGCAAAAGTTCACCCATTAATAACATGATAAAACCATTTTGTTGCATTGTCTGTAATGTCAAGCAACATTACTACTTTACTTACCTAACTTGATTGTGATATTTCTTTCTAATTCATTCTTAAACCTGACAGTTTGTACACCTGATATGGCTTTGACAACTGTGGACTTTCCATGGGCTACATGACCGATGGTACCAATGTTAATAGTAGCTTGCCTACTGATGACTTCGGGCGATAGGGCCGTCAACTTGGTTATATCCTGCGAACGATAAAATTAATGAGAACAAAGTAGTAAGTGTTTTGGGGGCATTACTCTATATGGAGCAAGATAAAATGAGAAGCTGGACAACTACAGAAGCTGAAATCAACAGGGAGAATGCAATAAAACTGTAGACAAAGAATTTTCTGATTTCTCTCCAATTTATTATATCATGTGTACTCTGCAAAATTGCCATATTAAGTTCTCATCCACATATTTTTTCACCCAATTACGTACATCCCAGGGCTTTCTAATTGGTGGATATCCACCCATTTCTTTAAAGAACTGCTCCTTTTTGTCATTAAATCTAAAAACCCTCTAAATATATGTGTATTTTGAAGCTAATGTATCATTAGTGATAAAAGTTTAGATGCACTCTAGCCATGAATCTCAGCTTTTTCTAGAAGCATTCCATTTTCTTTGTTAGTGTCAAGTCTTTGCCCCACACAGAATCACAGATTTTATGCATATATCATGAATTTTTGCCTTCTCACTATTGTTTTTACATAACCTCTTTCTCTTTACAGATTAACCAATGTCATCTGAAGAATGACTTTATGGTTGTGCTGCTCCTAATGTTTTCATAACCACCAAAAAGGGCAGCAACATATTCATTGGCTAAATTTTACTCAACAGGTGAGTACAATATTGATTTCTTCAGGCTGAGTTTTGGGACGTGATGTGCAGTATTAACTTCACACAATCTACGCATCCCTCTGAAAGGAGTAATGCTGTATCACCTCACAACAATGGTTTTAAAGGAAATTACGACCCTCAAGCATTCTGTATCAATGGGATAAAACTTTTCCTGGTAATTCTAGGGAATAACTCCGCATGGACTGCAAGGATTGTTCCCATGAATACGACACCCACTAGGGATTGGGCCGTCAAATGTATTTTGCCGTGTTTAATACTGGCCCCTGGGGGTTAATTACAGTGCAGCCCCAAAAAATAATGGTAAATTCTTAATAAGCAACCCAATACTATAGGAAAATGATATTGTTATGATACAATAAAGTTTTATACATACCTGGCAGATATATACATAGCTATAGACTCCGTCTTCCCGACAGAAGTTCGAATTTCGCGGCACGCGCTACAGAAGGGTCAGGTGATCTACCTGCCTGCCGCTGGGTGGCAGGAATAGGAACCATTCCCGTTTTCTATCAGATTTTCTCTTCCACTTGTCTCCTGAGGGGAGGTTGGGTGGGCGATTAATTGTACGTATATATCTGCCAGGTAAGTATGTATAAAACTTTATTGTATCATAACAATATCATTTTTATACATTCAACTTACCTGTCAGATATATACATAGCTGATTCACACCATTGGAGGAGGGTAAGAGACAGCTAATTACTGAATAGACCGGTAAACAACCTACGTTGTAGGTAATAAATAAATAAAACCTTGGTTCCTATGTGTTTAGACGAAGGGTTGACTTCCTAGCTATTGCTAGGAGTCTGCTTCGTCTCAAGAGCCTCAGCGAGGATGTGACCTATGGCTAAGAGTTCTTGTAGATCTGTCAATGGGGTCTTATCCACTTACTCGACAGAATCTAATGGTCTTTTGTCAATGGGGTCTTATCCACTTACATGACAATACACCTATGCCTAGTGGCATAATTAAGGAGCACAACACCGATCCCGATCCTAACACGAGGGTTTGTGCTTAATTTGAAAAAAGTTATCCCCAAACTCCTTTCAAACAACCCAAAGAAAAAACACTGTTAAAAATGAAAATTAACTCACTAGTTAAGGATCAGTGTCTGCTCCCTATCCCAGCAACGTATCCGTAGACACGTATAACCAAGAGAAGGATCTCTCGTAGGTCAACTTGACCTCCTTTGTGTAATGGGAAGTCAACACAGAGTTGCATCTCCCGTAAGTGACAGCTAATATGTCCTCATGACATATTGTTAGGAAAGAACAAGAATTCATAAAAGCTCGCACTTCATGCGCTTTTAATTCTCAGCTGTTTGAAGGAATCATCAAGTTACTCATGAGGTGCTTAGCGATCACACTTGTTTCAAAGAAGACCAGGGCTATCTTTGAAATGGATCTCTTCTGGATGAAGCCTGGCTGGCGCCTTGCGCCTGGAAGAAGCTTCACGCCTGGCTCCAGACTGGCTCTTTTTGGCGCCTGGCTGGCTCCTCCCCACTTGCTGGCCTGAGGAGAGCACCTCTCTTCGCAAGATGAAGGGCTTTAAGCAGTAACAGCCCCATCCTGACAAGGTTACGTTCGCATGTGCGACATCTTGAGTACCTGGCAGGTGAAGGCTGATCCTGCAAAAAACGTCTCTCCAAATCAAAACATCCTGACAGAGACGAAGTTCCATCCTGACACGGGCAACGGCCGCCTGTGCGACAACTTGTGTCCCTGTCAGGAAACAACTGATCTTGTGACAATCCTCAAAGAGGAGACTCTTGGTGAATTCTATCTCCAAACACGAAAAATCTGGAGATCCTGGAGCCTGGTTGGTGCCTGGCACCTGGCTGGCTCCTGCTGGCTCCTGGGTGGCGCCTTGGAGCCTTTCTAAGGCTAGTTTCTCGCAGCCGGGGTCAGAGAATCTCCATATAGAATAAGAAGAGGTGCTGAAAGAATCTTACAATTCGACAGTCCTTCCATTGTTGGAGCCTCGTCTTCTGAAATTTACTCTAATTTGAGTAGCTCAGAAAGAGATTGATCCTTTTTATCGGATAATTCTTCTGTAGCCCTCCCTTTCTTCTGAATGAGAAGGACTTCTAATCTGTGAGGGACTGAGTGACTTCGCCGCTCTATGTAGGAAAGCATGAGATGTTCTAGTTTCTCAAGGCTTATGGCTCCTGGCGCCTGGAGCCTGTTTCTTGTGCCTGCCCCAAGCTTGGTAGGCGCTTGGAGCCTGAAAGTTGTATATGTATGCTTTATCACATCACCGTGATTCATATAAATAATTCGAACGACAAATAACCTTTAATATCTAATTCATTCCCTCGGAATAGATATACTTTCATATATATGTACCGATGGGGAATTTTTAATTGATAATAATAATTTCGAGCCCCCATGGGATCGAACCACCGTCCAGTTGGACAGGGAACGAAACGGCTATCGAATGATATCTTATTTTGGCAGGCTCCTTGCGCCTGTTTGAATCTTCGATCTTAGAAGGCTCCTAGAAAGGCGTCTTGTGGATGAAGTTGTCCGTGTTAATCCAATTCTCATTCTGTTTAAGTCCACCGGAAGGGACTATTGATTGTAAGGAAAACTTCCTTTCCAGTTACTCATACCCATGACGAGATTTAGTCAGCTACATCCATTAGACGATAGGATATCTAACAGTACGAGAGATAAGTCTTTTCCTCCGAGGAGGATCCTTCTTGAGTACTTCCGTTGCTAACGAGATCTCTTCTTACATGTTGATGAGGTTCCTCGTTGCAGAATCTTCCCTATCCTTGTCCGAAGGAAGGGAAGGAGCTGGAAGTCGAAGGAGACTCCAAGCTGAAATTGGGAAGGACTCCTGATTTCCAGCTCTTTATTTGATTGGCATCCCTCTGAATACCTTCTGGGAAGCATTTCGAGCCCTCATCGCATCCCAAAGACTGTAGGCAAACGTTTAAACCATTACTTCTTCTGTAGATGAAAACGTAAGTACCCTGGCTGGACAACGAAACCTCTATCTGAAAGCGTTGAGTCAGGAATAGAGGGTTTTAGTTCTTTTACCAGAAATACTATGCTGGCAAGAACCCATAGCCGAGTCTCCAGAGAATCTGATGCAAAATTCCAATGCACAAAAAATTCACTTGTCTTCTT
>NC_087220.1:61664521-61706356 GCF_015104395.2 Macrobrachium nipponense
CACTTGTCTTCTTGGTCGTTTAGGACCTAACGAGAAACAAAGAATTACCTCATAAAATTTCTCAAAGAAGTTTAATGAGGAGCAGTTCCATCTTGTCGGAACACGGAATCCGAGGTCCAAAAGAGGATCCCATTAGAAGTATACATGATATCCTACTCATGTCGTATTGAGGTATCGTATAAGATCCCGAAGATTTTAATTCTCTGCTATCTCTAATTCTCCATGTAGAGACAGAGTATAGCCTTTTACCGCGTTATTGATAGCAGATATATACAAAGGTGATTCTTCTCTTTGAAAGGGAAGAAAACCCGCCATGTGGTTCACAGAGGTATAGGAAGAGGACAGTTTCCCCCACCCAATTCCATCTAGCACTATCCGCAGCCATTCTATGTCTTTACCATGACTATTGTCTTTTACCTTGAAAAACTCCTCTCATTTATGTCTACTTCTGGTCAGTCTGCACGCAGACCAACTCAGAGTGGAGAGGTTTTTCAGGTCTATTTATAATAGATTCTGATAGAATATCCAGACTCTCTTGGAAAAGCCTTACGAAACATGCTGTGAGAAGAACGTGACCTCTGTGAATCCAACCTCTCTAAGGCCAAAATGAGGCATAAAGTATCATCCTCTCTTCCTTTGATGCCCTTTATCATCCTCTCTTCCTTTGATGCCCTTTATCATCCTCTCTTCCTTTGGTGCCCTTTATCTTAAAATCTGTTAAGAATTTATATTTAGGGGAAACTAAAGTTTATTCCCCTTTCTTTAAACTAAAGATGGCGTATATTGCTACCTCTCTGGGATCGAGAATAAGGAAGCAATCTATAGGAATCCTGTTCGCCTTCCACCTTGCGAAGAGATCTATGAAAAAGACTTCTCGCCGGTTTTTTACAACTCTTTCCAATAAATGTTAGACATACGTTAAACAGTTATTATCGTCGATCGAGAAGGTTCTCACAGACGTGCAACATCTTGCAGCGAACTTCTTAAGGATCGTTACCGTTCCCTTCCGTGTCTGTTTTCCAAATAGGTTCTCTTTTGCCAACGCGAACATGGGCGAAAAAAAGAGATTCTCGATGCTCCTTGCGATATGAGCTGTGTAATTGGCTTAAGTGATTAAAATAAATCATTTCATCCTTCCTTGGGATCGACCCCTTTCCAATTAGACGGGGAACGAAATCAGGAACGAATCTTGCCGCTACCGAGCCTGCTGTCAGAGAGGCTACTGGACTCTTAGGTTAATAACTCGCTAAATCGCGAAATTATCTTGGATGGCGTTTCTGGCGCATTGCGCCCGGCTGGCGCTTCTGGCGTTTCTCGAAAGCATGAGAGTATTATCAAATATTGTGCACTGCCGTATTGTAATCCTCTATAATACTGTTACATCGAGGTAAACAGCATTAATCTAGGAAACCTTTGTAAGAATAGTAAGAATTCAGATGTCAGCCATAGAGTTAACTTCGGTATGTGCATATGACTTGACCATACCGTAGTCTTAATGTGAATTCTCTACTACATTCTCTCCTCGTCGAGGCAGAGAGAGAATGGAAAATTTTCTATCTTCGTTCTTTTCGTTAATAAAACGAATTAGTGTTAGACGAAGGAGATCCTAATGAGACGCAAGGATCGAAGAAAATCACTCAAGTTTCCTATCCTTGGACATAAGGCCGTAACCTACGCCTCTATTATTTGAAAGAGCCTCCAATCAAATAATGAAAAATGGTTTGCTGCAAACATCTATAGAAGAGGATGATTTATAATCCTCTTAATAGTAATGAACTAGGAGAAGGAGGGGTGTGCAGGACTCAAGAGACTCTCCGAATTCTTGCAATAAAAGGGTGCTAAGGTCTTGAAATCTGAAAGACCTGCACCCTCATTGACTTCCTAGTCTGATATATCTTTGTGCCATAATGTTGGGAGAAGAATGAGTCATGGTAGAGTCTTGAGGATGTCTGGCGATGTCCACATCGGACGCTCTTATCTGTCCGATTTGTTCGCCTCCAGCGCTAGGTTGGAGACCCGCTCTTCTCTTCATCAGACAATGACGTTGTTCCCTGGAAACTGTTCTGCCTCTGGCGTTTTTTACGCCTGTTTTGGCATTTGGCGCCTAGTTGGCGCTACATTGTCCGAAAGTCCTGAACGTCCACAATAGTTTATCAGGAGACTGGAGAAGGGTGGAAGAAATTCTTCCACTTTGAGCTTTTGGCCTCTCTGGCAAGGGGAGGTGATGCATATTACGAGAATCTTCATCGAAGTTCTCTCTAGAGGGTAAGTAGGTATAATAATAAGGGAGAAATGATATTGTTAAGATACAATAAAGTTTGTTCATACTTACCTGGCATATATTATACTAGCTGTATTCTCCGAAGTCCGACAGAATTTCAAAACTCCCGGCTCACGCAGTGGTCGGCCAGGTGGTTAGTACCCATTCCCGCCGCTGGGAGGCGGGTGTCAGGAACCATTCCCATTTTCTATTCAGAATTTTCTATTCCCACTGTCTCCTGCGGGGAGGTGGGTGGGTACTTTGATTATATATCTCGCCAGGTAAGTATGAACAAACTTTATTGTATCTTAACAATATCATTTTGTTCATGAAACTTACCCAGCAGATATATATATAGCTGAATCCCACCTTTGGAGGTAGAGACAGAAAAGGATTTTGGAAACATATTATATGCAGATGAATAACATCTTGGTTCCTTACCTGTTAGCATAGCTGACTTCGTGATTACTGTCACCCAAGTCTGCTACTGCTTTACTAGAGTCTCCAGCAAGGTAGTGACCTATATAGCTGAGTGAGTTCTAGATGATCTGTCAACGGGAGCGTGACCACAATGTGACTAGACCATTTTGACCATACCGTGAGGGCAACGAAGTAAAAATTCACCACCTGACCAGCCTAACAATTTTCATACCACATCACTTAGGCTAAAGGAAAGGAAGTCCGGCTCATGCGGACGACCTTACAACCATAAAACAATCCATAAAAACTCACCTACCCATTTCCTACAGGGTAGGATGAGTGCTACTTCCAGCCCCCAACAAAGTGTCTGCTGCGACGTATGGTCCAAGCGCATAGCAGTTTTCGTATGTCGTCTTCACATCCCGCAGGTAGTGTGAAGCGAACACCGAGTTGCTGCGCCAAAAGGTGGCACTCAGAATGTCATTGAGTGCCATGTTCTTTTGGAAAGCTACCGAGGTAGATATAGCTCTCACTTCATGGGCATTCACTTTCAAACAGCTTAACATCACTGTCTTCGCAAGATGAATGCGCCTGTCTAATGGTGTCTCTCAAGAAGAATGCCAGAGCATTCTTCGACATCGGCAAATCTGGTCTTCTGACCGAACACCATAAGTTGCTCGAAGGACCTCGACATTCCTTCGTTCTTTGTAAAAAATACATCTTGAGAGCCCTGACAGGGCACAGGACTCTCTCTGGTTCGTGTCCAATGATTTCCGCCATACCCTTGATCTCAAAACTTTTGGGCCAAGGGTTAGACGGATTTTCATTTTTCGCTAGAAACGTAGGACTTAATGAGCAAACAGCATTATGTCCCCTAAAACCAATATGCTTGCTAAAGGCTTGAATTTCACTAACTCTCTTCGCCGTCGCCAGAGTCGTTAGGAAAATAGTTTTCTTAGTAAGATCCCAATTAAAGAGGCGTTCTGAAGGGTTCAAACCGATTTGACATTAGGAATTTAAGTACTACATCCAAAATTCCATGATGGTAACTTAGGTTGAGGAATCTTTATAGTCTCGAAAGACCTTAAAAGATCGTGGATATCCTTATTATTTGCCAAATCAATTCCTCTATGTCTAAGACTACAGATAACATACTTCTGTAGCCTTTGATTGTTGAGACTGCAAGCTTTAGGTCGTTTCTCAAGTAGAGCAAAAAGTCCGCTATTTGGCTCACAGAGGTCGTGGTAGAGGAAATGCGTGTTCTTCTGCACCAGCTCCTCAAACGAAGCCCACTTCGATTGATAGACTCCAAGCGTGGAAGCTCTTCTCGCATTGGCGATTGCTTTTGCAACCGGTCTAGAAAAACCCTCGCTCTGACCAACTTTTTGGATAGTCTGAATGCAGTCAGACTCAGAGCGGGGAGGTTTCCGTGGTATCTCTCGAAGTGGGGCTGTTTGGAGTAGATCGTCCTCATGGGCAATGTCCTCGGAAGTCCACTACATAGGTCATGACCTCTGTGAACCACTCCTTTGCTGGCCAGTAAGGAGCGATTAACGTCAATCTCGTCCCTTCTGACATTGCAAACTTTTTCCATCACTTCTCCCAGAATCTTGAACGGGGGAAATGCGTAAAGATCCATCTCTGTCCAGTCCCAAAAGAAGTGCATCTATTGCTACTGCCCGGGTCGGGAGCACGGGGGGAGCAATACAACGGAAGCCTCTTTGTTCTCGCTGTCGCAAAGACGTCCACTAGAGGACGCCCCCATAACTTCCACAGCTCTCGACACACATCCTGATGCAGAGTCCACTCGGTCGGCAGCAGTTGACCTGCCGACTGAGGAGATCTGCCCGGACGTTCTCCACGCCTGCAACGAACCTCGTTAGAATCGTTACTTTCTGAGTTCTCGCCCATAACAAGATCTCTCTTGCTAGGTTGAACAATGATCGCGAGTGAGTCCCTCCTTGCTTTTTTATGTATGACAGAGCTGTGGTATTGTCTGAATTTATCTGCACTATCTTGTTTGAGACTTTTTCTTTGAAAAACTGGAGTGCCAAGTATATGGCCGCCAGTTCTTTGAGATTTATGTGCCAGAACACCTGTTCCCCTCTCCAGGTGCCTGACACTTCCTCCCTCCCTAGTGTAGCTCCCCACCCAGGTGGTGGACGCGTCGGAGAACAACACTAGGTCGGGGCTCTGAAGTTTGAGGGAAGTTCCTTCCGAAAGCTTCACAGGATCGAGCCACCACTTTAGGTGATCCTTTACCTCCTTTGGGATCCTCAAAATTGTCTCCAAATTTTCTTTGTCCTCCCAATTCTCCTTCAGGAAAAACTGGAGAGGTCTGAGATGTAGTCTCCCCAAGGAAACAAACTTCTCCAGCGAGGAAAATGTGC
Source organism: Macrobrachium nipponense (assembly GCF_015104395.2). NCBI lineage: Eukaryota > Metazoa > Arthropoda > Malacostraca > Decapoda > Palaemonidae > Macrobrachium > Macrobrachium nipponense. The sequence continues at coordinate 61,669,592 of NC_087220.1, forward strand.
CCAGCAGACTCATCCATTCCCTCACCGAGCATGATTCTTTCCTTAAGAAGACTGATATTTTTTCTAATCCTTGCTGTTTTTGCCGTCCCTGGGACGGAAAAGCTCGAAAAAGCCACTGAATCCATCTGAATCCCCAGATACACGATGGACTGTGTGGGGATCAGCTGCGACTTTTCGAAAATTCACTAGAAGTCCCAGGGACTTTGCTAGAGTTAAGGTTGATTGAAGGTCCTTCAGACACCTTTCTTTCGACGATGCTCGAATAAGCCAGTCGTCTAGATATAGAGAGATCCTTATGTTTGCAAGATGAAGCCGCCTCGCCACATTCTTCATTAGAATTGTGAAAATCATTGGTGCCGTACTCAGACCGAAGCAAAGAGCTCTGAATTGGAAGACTCTTCCCTTCATGACAAAACGCAGATATTTCTTCGTCGGGGATGTATTCGGGACGTGGAAATATGCGTCTTGCAGGTCCAGTGATACCATCCAGTCGTTTTGTCTTAAGGCCGCAAGCACTGACTGAGGTGTCTCCATCTTGAACGTCTGTCTCTCTATAAAAAGGTTTAGACTGCTCACATCTAAACTGGACCGCCAGCCTCCCGACTGTTTCGGCACCAGGAATAACCTGTTGTAGAAACCCGGGGACTGAAATGTCTTGCTGACTTGTTCTATTGCTTTCTTCTCGAGCATTTGTTCTATCAGATCGTACAAGATCTGTTGTTTTTCTCCCTGGTACGAGGGTGATAGATCTATAGGTGTTGCGCACAATGGAGGAGGCTTCAGGAAAGGTATTTTGTATCCTCGCTCGATGACGTTGAGCGACCAGCTGTCTGCCTCTATCTTCTTCCAAGCTTCTGCAAATAAATGAAGCCTGGCACCTACTGGCGACTGAAGGACTTCCTCCTCATTTTTTACCTCTGGACTTAGACTGAGCTCTGCCTCTAGAGAGTCCTCTTCCTCTAGGAGAAGGTCTAGAGGATGCTCCACCTCGAAAGGGCTTTATTTTCTTAGAAAACTGGGTTCGTGTTGAAGTCGAAGGAATCGCAGGACGTCTAGAAGATTGTGCTAAGAGATCCTGAGTAGCTTTTTCCTGTAGACTTCCAGCTACATCTTTAATCATAGCCTGGGGGAAGAGATGGTCAGAAAGAGGGGCGCAAAAAGCAACAATTTCTGCCTTCTGTGTTGGAGACACTGCTTTGGTAGTAATTTACAGTAGATAGCTCTCTTTTTCAGGAGCCCTGCACAAAAATGTGAAGCCAATTCCTCTGAACCATCTCTGACGGCCTTATCCATACAAGCGAGAACACTGGATAGCTCCCCAAGCTAATTGAGTCTTGACTACGAGACTTAGTGTCAAGCAGCCCCAAACACCAGTCTAAGAAATTAAATACTTCAATTGTCCGAAAAAGACCTTTCAAGATGGTGGTCTATCTCTGCCGGTGTCCATGTTATTTTAGCTGACGAAAGAAGAGACCTTCTTGGTGCGTCAACCAGACTGGAAAAGTCACCTTGAGCCGATGCGGGAGCTCTTAACCCGACATCCTCACCTGTATCATACCAGATCCCAGCCTTGCACCAAGTCTTGAAGGAGGCTGGGCAAAGAAAACTTTCCTTGAGCCTTTCTAGACTCCATCCAATCTTGCACCTTCTTAAAAGCTCTCTTAGTTGAAAGAGACTTTGTCATTTTAACAAATCCCGGAGTCTTATTTGTTTTTGACTAACGAAAACTGAGAAGGAGGCGACCGAGGTGCTGCGGGTTGAAACTCTTCTCCAAATGAATCCCGAAGCAATCGAACCAAAACTTGATAATCGGATGAATCTGCCACAGCTGGTTGATCCTCTTCCGTTTCTTCTGAAATATTACTTAATCCTTCCTCATCTATAGGAGTGACCAAGGGGACTCCCGAAGCTGGTGGTACAAGTCCTTTCACTCCGAGCTTTAATGAAGATCGTTGTTTTGACGGTGCATGGAGCATTCTGAATATTAATATCTAAAGATTCAGATTAAAGCGTACAAATTCCTTGCTCATTCTCTCGATTGGGAGTCCCTTCGAAAAGCCGATTGCAGTTGAGGTTCCATACTAATACCTTGCTGTGATACCTGATGGATATGCAACAAAGCGTCCGTTTGAACGTCTCGCTTGGTATCCGTCCGAGCGTCAAGCTTGGCGTCCAGCCGAGCGTCACGCTTGGCGTCCAGCCGAGCGCCCCGCTTGGCGTCCAGGTGAGCGTCACGCTCGTCGCTCAGCCGAGCGTCCCGCTTGGCGTCCAGGTGAGCGTCACGCTCGGCATCCATCCGAGCGCCACGCCTGGCGTCCAGGTGAGCCTCACGCTCGACGTCTGTCCGAGCGTACCGCTTGTCTAAACAGGTTTCCCTGTGAACACTCCGCTCCTTCCAAGCCGAACTAGGAGCGTCGAGTTTCTCAGACTGTATACGGCCTCGTTTCGTAATCATAGGATCGTCCGTTGTTTCTTGTATAAAGCGAGCCTCGAGAGTCTGGGGCGAATCCTCGTCAGGAAGTTTTTCATGCCCTTTCTCCAACTGCAGTGAGACGTACGAAATCTAGATTGAGTACTCACAGGCGAAAGAGACGATCGGTCCACCCGTGCGGGAGAGACCTCTAGATCTTTTAATCGTAATCTATTATCTTTTCTTCTCGGACGCATTTCTGATTCTCTCTCAGCCAGCAACGAAGCAAGTTGTTGTTGCATCGACCTGATAACACTCTTAGTAGAAGATTCTTTTTCAGGAGAAAAACTGATCCTATGAGAAGGCGAGGGGCGAGGGGAAGCCCTATCCCTTCTTACAGGACCCGTTCTAGTTCTCTTCTTAGAACGACTAGGCCGCTCCAAGGAGTCCTCGTCAGATGACATCATAATTCTCCTTTGAGGAGTCCATGCAGCAAAACTCTCCGGTGAAGACCGCAAACCAACAGGGGAAAAAGGACGTGAAGGCCTCTTCTTCACTGCGTATCGAAGACTCTGGCCGCCTGTGCGACACCTTGAGTCTTCGATCTTTTTTGCGGTGGAGAGTAATCCAAGTCTCGAGGCGAAGCCCGTAACGAAGAAGCAGCGCAAAGAGACTCTGCGTCCTCCTCTGAGCGACTACTGACGATAGCCGCCTGTGCGACATTTAACGTCATAGCTCTCTTCAGAGGACGCGAGCGTCTTCTCATGCTCCAACTCCTGTTAGGGGAGGACGCCTCCGAGGACGAAAAGCACTCGCGGAGGATACGCGCACTCGCACACTCTTTGGCAGCCTGGGGATCGTCTACAGGTTCTGCCGAAGGGACGCCAGATCGGTGGGGGTTCCCCGTAACCCCCCCTCCTGCGGCTTTCGACATGTCCGTCTTCCTGGGCTTGGAAGTTCGACAGAGGTCCAGGCCTAGAGGCATTATAGGGCCGATCTGACGCCCCCTCCACAACACTGGGGGCACTTTCACTGCACTTTTGTTCGCTAATAATGCTTCTACCCTCCAAAGCGAGCACTTTAGATTCTAGGTTACGTATTGATTCCAGAATCGTAGAAAGGGCATTGTCTTCTACTGATTTTTTAGGGCCCGAAGGCACAACATTTTCAGGGCCCGAAGGCACCACAGATTTAGGTGTACCAACTACTGAATGTATAGTAGGAGAAACCTTACTACCCTTACTTCTACTGACTGATACACTCCTGGAGGAAGATCTCCGTATCCTATCACGCTCCAATTTCCGCACATAGGATTCATAAGCCTTCCAACCCGAATCAGACAGACATTCACACTCCTTACAACGGTCATTTATAACACACGTATGTCCTCTACAATTATTACATATTGTGTGTGGGTCTACCGAACCTTTCGGTAGCCTCACCTTACAACCTTCCATACAACACACTCTGGTGCTAGATAAACTAGTCCCAGACATCTTAGTTACAGGAAAAAACCAAACCAAATTCAAATCCAATCCACTATCAGCGTAAGCCTAGTCACAATCCACGTTCGATAACCAAAAAAAAAAAAAAACAGGATACTCAAGTAACAGAGAAGTTTCGAAAATCCTAGACGGAGGTGTTGAAAACAGTTGTTATCAACACCGGCGACAGAAAAATTCTGAATAGAAAATGGGAATGGTTCCTGACACCCGCCTCCCAGCGGCGGGAATGGGTACTAACCACCTGGCCGACCACTGCGTGAGCCGGGAGTTTTGAAATTCTGTCGGACTTCGGAGAAATACAGCTATATATATATCTGCTGGGTAAGTTTCATGAACAAAACACTGTTTTAGGATGCCTTTCCAATGGCTATCCTTTGGCAGTCTGGGACGCTCTACAGACCTGCCGGGAGGATAGGTTAGGTTGAAGTTAGGTTGGTTGTATCTTAGTCTACCTTCAAGTTTGTCTTCCTTAATGGGGTGGGGGGGACCCCCTGTTAGGTAATATGTTCTATTAGGTTAGGTTAGGATGAAGTTAGATTGGTTATATCTAAGTATACCTTCAAGTTTGTCTTCCTTTAGTGGGGGGTGGGGGGCGGAGCTCCCCGGTCAGGTAATATGTTCTACTAGGTTAGGTTGGTTAGGTTAGTATGGTCAGGGCAGTTTCTAAGCACAGGCGACACAGGCGGTCGCCTGGGGCGCCATTTGCTTGAGGGGTGCCAAATTACCATCCAAAATTAATATATAAATAAATGAGAGAAGTATTTTACGTGAATTCAAATAAATAAATACAAGTGTAAACGCGAAAATAAATGAAATAATGGAAGTTTAATACTTGATGCAACAGTGTTTAATGTTTCGGAAAAGTTGGCAACACTGGATAGGTAGATGTCGTCAGTATCAAGGAGCTTTAAAACTAAGACAGCCGCCTGCTTGCGACGCCACCTTAGTTAAGTTCTAAGCACCGTGTTTACTCCAATCTTTATTTCTTTATTAAGTCTTCTTAAGTTGTCAACGCAGCTGTCAAGCATTCAAGCTTTTATACTTTTGAGTCTATACTTTTCCTTGTTGTGTATACATATACGTGAGGATGATTTATTAATAAAGTATGTTGTTTTGTTGTGGAACTTGAGATGCTAGTTGTGTTCGAAATTGTTTATGTTATTATTTCCAGCCTGGAGGGAAGGGGGGCGCCGTAACCTATATGTTGGCCTTCCTTAAAGTTTGGCTTTCTTTTAAGGGGGGGGGGGTACGGGGGCGAAGCCCCTCCAGTCAGGTAACATGTTCTACTAGGATAGGTTGGATATACGTATCTTAGTCTACCTTCAAGTTTGTCTTCCTTTACTGGGGTGGGGGGTACGGGTGGGCTCTGCCCCCCGGCCAAGTAATATGTTCTATTAGGTTAGGTTACACAACATTTCATTGCAATATTATTTCCTTTAATAATATACACAATACCTTAGGTTTCATAGAAATAAAAGACACTAAGTTTTACGATTTTACAGTTCTCATTGTCTCTTCAACTGGCCTCTGATTTCTTGTACTGACCGTTCATTACAATATCCTGTTCACATGTGTGTTACGCATTATTGCACATTTTTTTTTTCTTTTCTGAAAATACAATGTTAGTTTACACATACGGTGTGAAATCATCCCCCTCAATGTCCCCGCCCACAATTCTTGTCACCAATGCGTTGCCGATACCTACATTCAACAGATTGTTTAATTTGCATTTTAAAATAATTTAGCAAGAAGTATTCAGTGTTAACACCCCACCCCACACCCCATACTCTCAAAGTGACCGTAATAGTGTTAAAAATTATGTTACGATATACAGACATCGTAATATAATTTTGGGAAACCTATCTGTGTTCGTGATTCGTTTGGTATTTGGCCGAAAATCTGTTCAAGATTCAAGATGGGCAGACTTTCAAGAATAGGAGACGAGGACGAGATCCGGCATGCCTAAGTGCGTATCTGAATTGTACCATCTACCCCTTTAAGGTAAAGTTCCCTAACTATATTCCCCTATTGTTAGAACAATCGTAGTTTAGTAATTTTTAGTTAGAAGTGTTAGGTTTTGTTGGTTAGTTATCGTTATTTGCCACATCCGCTACCCAACGACCCATTGTCATTTAGCCAACTCGTACCTCCTGTGCCCCCAGTACCCCGCCTTCCCCCCAGTGAACATAGGGCTCCGTGGTGGTTGCGGAATTCTAACATGGCGGCTGTGTTTACATTTCAACAAACACTTGGTAGACCGGTCTATAGAAGTATTCCACGGCGATCTAGACTATGGCAGTTGATGTTTTCCTATGTTATTTTACTTGCTTTACAAGAGTTGAAGGGAATATTCTTTTTGTTCCACTGGAACTAAACTTTAATTTACCTTTGAACTCATACGTCGACATGTTGGTACAGTCATGTAGTCTTCAAAGGTAACTTACTGCTTAGTTACAGTCATCCGAATAAATATTACTTTCAAATCTTGTACAGCAAGTAAAATAAAATAGGAAAACGTCAATTGCCATAGTCTAGGCAACCGCTGATTGCTTCTGTAGAAATACCATTTGGAGTTGTAATAAAAACTTCAAAAGCGTTTTGACGTTGTGGGCACAGCGTTGGCCCCCTTTTCATTACTTCGAAAGGAGAGTATAGAGGTCTTGAGCTCCTGTTATCACCACCAACAACTCATGACTGATGATCATCTCCGGTGTCAGGACGTGTTAAAGTACTTTTTTCGGAGGGAGGCCAAAACCTCGGTAGTCAGTGAGTTGGCCAGTCCACTCGATTGTTTACCCTATATGAATTCAGGGGAATTTAGGCCTAAAATACTTAGTATATGAATTTAGGGGAATTTAGGCCTGAAATAAGGCAAAATATATGGCAACCAGGTGGAAAATAGCCTATGGTTCATGTGTTAGACCTGTTAATTTAGGCCTAGACTTATAAGGATGAGGCTTACCTATTCTATGGCATAGAAAAGTCCTTACGATAATTCTATAGGCCTACGCTACGTAACATGCCTTTGATCTGTTTTCGCATAGAGGTACATAACCGCCCAGGGCGGAGCCTTGTGGAGGAAAGGGCATAAATTTTCTTAAATGTATTCAAATTTATCCATATTTAAGTTTATAACTCGAAAAGTAAATATTCCCATAGGCCTATCTTACGGGTAAAGGCCTAAATGAAAGGAGGTCGAGACCCACATGGGATTGGAAGTCTTTTCGTAAGAGGAATTTTAACAAATAAACCGGAAGCCTGGACGAAAATACACGTCGTATTTAATAAATAAAAAGCAAATGTATAATTTATTAATAAAAGGAACCATAAAATCGCGAAACTTAATAAATGAAAAATGAAAAAACGAAACTTTCTACTTTTGACAGCTGGAGGAGCAGGACGGAACGACCTCGTCCTCCGAGGCAGCGACTCGAGTCAGGCCCTATTTTGAAGCCCTTTGGGACTCCCAAAGCCGTTCACATCAGTCAAACTCGGCTTCAAAAGCCGCCTCGCGATACGTACCAAGTTCTTGAGGTCTTGCACGGCTAGGTTCGACATTTTCGAGGAAGGTTTTGTTATTTTGCTCCGATGTCCATCACAATGTAATGTGTACAGACCGGGCCGAAAGACTCGTTTTTGGGGGTTCATGGACTTCCTCGGTTTGTTGTTTTATTCTTTTTAGTTAAAAATTTAATATTTTTACAATATATTTTATCGAAATAAGTGGATTTTTTATATTAAATTAAAATTACGCAAATAAACGTCATACCCACATGACGTGAGCATATAAAACTAACTCGAAGTTACGCTAATATTTTTCGACATTTAAACGATGTATTATATTAAAATGACCGGTTTTTATATATTCAAATTAAAATTACGTAAACAGCAATTATATATGTATGCCATGAGCCTTAAATTAAATCTGATTTATGAGATAAGAAACGCAACTTAGCCAGATACCGTTGACGGACGGAGCATATTACGAGTAGAGTTTTGGGATTTAACTATATATTATATTCAGATTAGTTGCTTACATTTAGCACATTAAAATTACGCTAATTAAAAGAATATCTTATAAACACGATATTTTAAAATGAAATAGAAACTGTTAGATAAGAAACGCGCCTTAGCAGGATGCTAGTCACCGAGCTTATTTTAAGTAGACGTGCGGTATCCGTCTAGTAAAATGTGGATTTTAAAAGCATGTTTAAATTACGATCTTTTGAATGAAATGTATGCCGAAATTACTGATCTTCACAACTGCCGTGTAAAATTTGAAGGAATGTTCTCCTTTCTGGGCTAAAAATGTCGTCAAACTTTCTGATGCAACATCTGCCTTTCGTCAGGTATGAAAAGCACTCACGATCAAAACGAATTCTTCGTGACATGCTCTATGAGGATTCCTGTGCAATATATTTAATTTTTAACGTAAAACTTTAATATTCTTCGTCGTTTAAAAGTTCTTTGGTAAACATATAATATCGAATAGTTTAGAATTGCGCACATTCTGAATATTTATTATATAATAATTTTTAAAAACTGCAACATGTAGTTACCCACGTATGTGACTAAATCTTTTTTTGTTTTTGTTTATGCGAATTAATGTGCATCTGTATGAAGCATCTAACCTGAAAGAGTTATTATTGTTTTGGTCATTATATATATTTATTTCCTTAGGCATGAACTTCACGTAGCAGGATAAATGTGCTGTTTATTCTACGTGTTTTCAATCTCGTGGGTCCGTCGTGTGATTCTTATATATTTTTGCAATAATTCAAAGTTTCCTAGCACAGGAAATGAACACTTCAATGTCTGAGAGTAACTACGAGTTCGTGACAGGAAGGAACTGTTAATTTTCTTGTTTATACGTGGCTTTGCGGTGATTTAAAATTGAGATCTGTGAACTCGGCTTCAGATATTTAAAGAAATTATGCTATATATTTGCAGCCAAGTTGGGTGGTGATGATCTAACTTTGAAGATTCGCTCGCTGGAAACGCTTTTGAAAATTACACAAATTTCGAACTGTACGTATTACCGGTCGGAAATTATGTCTATATTTAGATTGCAAGAGAATTCCTGATGTCTATGCACGTACACAGATTTTTATATTCCTATTGTGGTACTTCTTGTCCCATTTTCTTCCACTAAAATAAATACTCATTAAGGCCTAATTGCTGTGCAAAAACTAAGACTCGTCACTATCAATGGAAACATCCTATTGTTAGGTTTATGGGGAAATTGTGGTGACAGCGAGACCTCTCAAGAAAATGATGCTATTTCCCATTGTGATGTTTTGATGGTAAAGTTTCCAGTGCAAGGACGGTGACACAATCATTATCAGCATCGTCCGTTATTGGGTCTAGTATTCCGCTTACACGCGTAAAGAACATTCTTGGTGAGTTATTGTAGTTCTGTAGTTTTAATGTGCTTATATATATATATATATATATATATATATATATATATATATATATATCTATATATATATATCTATATATATGATATGTATATATATATATATATAGTAAAATTTAAAGAGAGAGAGAGAGAGAGAGAGAGAGAGAGAGAAGAGAGGATTGGAGAGAGAGAGAGGGAGAGAGAGAGGAGCGAGAGAGAGAGAGAGAGAGAGGGGGAGAGGAGGGAGAGGAGTAGAGAGAGAGAGAGAGAGAGGAGAGAGGAGTATATTCTGCTGTGTATGGTATTTAATAATTGTCGTATCCTTTTTTTTTAGAGCTGGAGAAAAGGAGTTTTACGATCACGGTGCTTGTGAATCATGATACCCTGGTTGTCAGTCGCCAGAATGAGAAGGTATAGATTTTGATGAATGAACAAACAGATAAATATATAAACATATATAAACGGTAGTATGCCAGCCCATATAAAGGTAGAAAATATCTCTCATGTTAATAAAGCCAATACTCAGGTTCTTCCGTCTCATAAAATGGCTTTTGATACATATTATTATTAGCTTTCTCAAGAACACCGTACACTTATATCCTGTCTTGAGGCTGACTTCGACAGGCCTATATTTGCATGATTTTCATTCATACAAGCCCTTGCATTGACATCAGGTCTACGAGTACGAAGAGAGGACCAACAACAGCAGTGCTGTGTCCATTTATTAGTCTTCAACGAAGCAACAGGGCGTCTCATGATGTCACGGAAGTTTCGTACTTATCAACCGGCAGATCAACTTCATCTAAGGGCGTGTTTGTCATCTGTGCAACCTGGTCGCGTCCTGGTCGTCGTTGGTTTGGTAATGTTTGTTTTTAAATGTTTTTTGGTTTGTGTTGGTTTGTTGATTAACTGGTGGTTTGTTTAAGATGTAGTGTTGAGATATTAAAGTTTGGGATATTTAGCAAAATCTGCCTGAAAATTAAGAAAATTTTCACAGCTACTGGCCCATGATTTTAATTGTATTATTCAATTGATACGTGAAAATACTGTCTCCAAATTGTAAAATTATTACAAAAAGTATTTTTTTTCTTTTGTTTTGGAATGGAAAATGCTTAGTAAATTATATACACATCTTGCTCAAATCCTGAAACAATGTGTGATCCGACCTCCAGCTTACTCGAGACTCGTGCATGATTTGAAATGTGCTAAAATCTACAGTCAAATAGGGCCTTATAATGTTTCACCAACGAAAATTAAAATAAATGCTCTATATTTTATCAGAAATATTTTTTCTGCATTGTTTAAAATGCACATTATTTATTATTTTTTTTACAGTTTCATTTTAATGAATAAATCATAGATATCCCATCCTAAAATTCTTGTGTCGTTAACTCAATGTCAAATACCTTATCCAGACCTGTTCAGGCTCTTACATAGACCTTTCCTACCCCCTTACGAGAACAACAACAACAACAGCAGCAACAACAAAGTAGTTTGTAGGCTTACACCCCGAATACTTATTTTTATAGATGGACTTCCTGACCTTCCTAGCACCTGATGGAGAAATGTCTCTGCGGAATCTTGGTTCTTCCATGCTTCACTCAATGGCGCTTGGCGAACCATGGGGAATGATTGCCATAGTTGGTGAGGAACTGTTAAACAAGGAAGCAACCTCCAATTTAAAATACGGGGCACATAAAGCAGTAGAGAAGAGCAGAGTCGTTGCAGAGACCGTTGCCACCAGAGCCATTGGTTCCTCAGAGAAGAGGTTGTGGTTAGAGGCCACTTTCTTCAGAGCAGAGAGAGGTGAGTTTGTTGTAAGTTTTCACAAATTTTTATAATTATCAAACTTTCCAACTTTAAATTTTTTTAAGCAAATGCAGGTTTCTCTAAATAATTTCTTTAATGAATACAAGCTGAAATATTTGCTTTAAGTAGTTTTATGAAATTTTATTGATTTGATTTTGTGATGTCATATTTATTCATAAAAAAGTTATTGTGGTGAACTTATTTAATATACAAAATGGTCTTGTTTTAAGGTTTCCGTTCCACTACGGGAGAATTAAACAAAGTTCCATGAAAAATTTATTCAGTATGAAGTAATCTTTAGTAATGTTTCAGTTTAGTAATGAATGATAATACTGGTCAGTAATTTTTTGAACTCAATTAGTCTGTTTCACACTTTTATGACAATCTTAGCTAATCACCCACGACCTTATCATTTGTATATATATTAGGTCACCTACTTTCCTTTCTACATCTTGATATGATGACTTGTTATCATTTATTTATTATTTTTGCCCTTGATTTATCACATTTCGAAGCAGGGAGGAGATGCAAAGGTACCTTTTCTGAGCTGGGAAAACGGCAGCTGCATTTCTGTGATAGATACGAGGGCTATGGAGACCTTTGCCGGTGTGACAGACTGTATGTTCCTCATGAACAGATACCACCAGTTAGTAGCCTCTCTCTAAACAACCTGCATGTATTTGAGTCCACAGTAGGCCTATGTACTTTATCATTCTGGTGAGAAAATGCTCTCTCTCTCTCTCTCTCTCTCTCTCTCTCTCTCTCTCTCTCTCTCTCTCTCTCTCTCTCTCTTTTCTCTCTCTCTCTCTCTCAGTTAGTACATACTGTTTAATTCTATATCCATTCAAAAAATTTGTTGCGTATTAGTAGTGCATTTACACAAATACCGCAAAAAATTAATTTGAGATAATGCAAAAGTTATATGAATGGTATAGTCAGGTCACTAAAGCCTTTTTTTTTCTTCTGTGAACTTTTTTCAACTTAGAAAAGCTGTTTATGGCATTTTTTTTTAAAATTCCTGAAAACATTGTTTTTTCTAACTTCCAGCCTTCCATACCCATGACAGAAGACATTCCTGTTGTTATAGTCACTGGCAAACAAATAGCCTTTCCAATCTGCTACAGGTAATTATGAGTACCAGTTTTTTTTTTCTATGAGCGCTTTTTTTTTCAGTGGCGTACCGATTTCTATGAAAGCGCCTCCAGTGGGTGGTTGGTATGGTATTAGCGTCCCATCTCGGAGGTCGCGGGTTCGATTCTCGGCCATTCCATTGAGGTGTGAGAGATGTGTATTTCTGGTGATAGAAGTTCACTCTCGATGTGGTTCGGAAGTCAGTAAAGCCGCTAGTCCCGTTGCTGAATAACCATACTGGTTCCATGCAACGTAAAAACACCATACAGGCAGTCCCCGGGTTACGACGGGGGTTCCGTTCTTGAGGCGCGTCGTAAGCCGAAAATCGTCGTAAGCCGGAACGACACTTGGAAATATGCCTTAAACTAAGAAAAAGTTAGAGAGACCTTACCTGTGTGACATGCAAGTATTGCATGATGTGTAGTGTGGTTATTTCAATGGCAAAGGATGGTTCTTGAAGGTATAATTCTTTATTAAACTCTTGTGACACTATAAAGCACAATGTACTACACTTAATCCTTAGGTTAGATTATACACTAAACACTATTATACACTGTACACTAGTATGTAATCCTTTGGTAGATCCTGGAGTACACTAAAATCCCAGTCTGGTAGCTCTGGAAGGTAAAAGTATAACACAATTAGTACAAAATACTACACAAAGTCCTGAATGCAATATGTAAATTATAGATATCAAGAGTGAGAGTAATGTATGTTAATTAATTCCTTACTTTTAGTTTATAATTCCTTACTTTGAGTTATATCAAGAGTAAAAAAGTTAATGTATGTGAATTAATTCCTTACTTTTAGTTTAAAGTTGTCATGCTATGTAACCCTGGATGCACAAAGTCTTATGTGGCCCATAGCCTATCATCATTAGGGGGTTCTGGAATGTACAAAAAATAATTAGTATGTCAGTAAGTACTCTATGCATAGTAAGTTACATACAGTAATATGCACCATACAGTGGTTTAATATCACATATAATAAACATGTATAAAACTTAGTTAATGTAATGTTAATTAATTCCTTACCTTTAGTTTAAAGTTGTCGTGCTATGTAACCCTGGATGCACAAAGTCTTATGTGGCCCCATAGCCTACATCATTCAGGGGGTTCTGGAATGTACAAAAAATAATTTTGTCAGTAAGTACTCTATGCATATAAGTTACATACAGTAATATGCTCAATCAGTGGTTTAATATCAACTGGTATGCATATTGTAAATGATTGGTCTACACCCCAGGGTGTTCAGCAGGGAGTGTACATATGTTAATTCCATGAGGGACCTTGATCACTTATCCCATGTGAGAGATCTTGGTCACTTTTTTTTAGTATGTACGTATAAAACTTACTTAAGTATGTTTACTACTATGTATAATTCCTTACTTTAGTACAGTAGTACATAGTTTACAGTTGTCGTGCTATGTTATGTAGTAAACCCTGGACAAAGTTTTATGTGGCCCCATAGCCTGCATCATGGAGGGGGTCCTGGTTTTCTGGAATGTACCAAAAAAGTATCAAAGTTAAGTCATGTAATGTATGTTTAGTAAGTTACATACAGTAACCATACGTACAGTGGTTTATAACATGTATGTATTTTTATTTAATTCATACACCCCTGGTGGATAACCTGTAAAAAAAGTTATGTACGTATGTAATACTACTGTATCTGTACCTTACTGTTCATACTTTGTTACACTACATGTTACATGTGATACGTATACTTTCCTGAAGGGTTTTTTCCATCCAAAAATGGTGCTTCTACTTGTAGTTATCCCTTGATGACACTTGTAGTAATTTGTTAGTAACAACCTGGAGTTGTGTGAAAAATGTTGGTTCTGGAAGGAAAAAGTAACAAAATTAGTGTACAAAAAATACACTACAGAAAGTTGTGAATGCAATATGTTAATTACTGTAGATATATCAAGAGTACTAAAAGAGTTAATGTATGTAATTAATTCCTTACTTTTAGTTTAAAGTTGTCGTTCAATGTAACCCTGGATGGACAAAGTCTTATAGTGGCCCCATAGCCTACATCATTCAGGGGACTCTGGAATGTACAAAAAATAATTTTGTCAGTAAGTCCTCTATGCAGAGTAAGTTACATACAGTAATATGCACCATACAGTGGTTTAATATCACATATAACATGTACGTAGTATAAAACTTAATTTAGAAATTCCTTACATAACTTACCAACTTTTAGTGAGTCTCAAAGCTGTTACCTAGGTTTGTGGGAGATGGAGGTGGAGGTGTAGAGCATTCATGATAAGGATGCATTCCAAACCTAACTTCAGTGTGCTTTATCACAGATAACAGGCTAGGCTAGGATGATGGGCAGTCTGGAATGAAGAATTAATATTAAAGGACAGTATGTAACCACTTAGGTGTACAAAATTTATTGTACGTATGCAAACATTAAACACAACTGAGAATTCCTTACCTTCAGCAAAATGAAGACATGTAGGCTATGTAGAGGTCTGGTTTATGTAAGTCACAGGTGCATGCCAGTCTGGAATGATAATGTAATACATATGATTATAGTATGTATGTTACATACATAACATGGTTATTACATATGTAATATTAAAACATTAATAAAAAAAACAAAAAAAAAATGTCCTTACAAATTCTAGTGGTTGGCTTGCTTACTGGGATGGGCATATGGTAGATGAGTGGGTGGCTGGGCTATGGAGTTGGATGGGCAGGTGCTTGGGGAGTCTGGAATGATAAAAAATATATAAAATGATAGAGTTACTACTGTAACTACTGCACATGTTATTACTGTTTGACATATGTAGTGTAATACGTAATGTACAATATAAAAATGAAGAATTCTTTTACCTGAAGGAATGGGAGAGGTGATACTATTCGTATCAACTGATTTGGGCTCTGGAGAGGTGATACTACTCGTATCAACTGATGAGGGAACATCTAGATCTGGAAAGAATGATAGGGTACATAAATATATAAGGTGGATGTAATTGTCGCATATGTACACTTTTAATAAAATTTCTATTAGCAATTTATAAAACATTTATACAAATTTGTTAAGGATTCCTTATTCCTGATGAATAGGGCGAGGCATCAAAACCATGGAAAGGCTCAGGGTCATCTGGGTCGCTGTCACTATCAAAGGGGCTCTGAAATGAAAAAAAAAAAAAAATAATAATAAAGGTTATGCAACATCAAACACATTGTACCACTATGTAAGTTAGTGTACGTATGTATGTAGGGTGTAAAACAATTTCCAACATGAAAATGAGAAATGAAAAAATGAAATTGCTTACCTGATTGTACACGTACAGGTGGGCGGGCTGCTACAGAGGGTCCAGGTACAGGGGATCTGGAACTGTCACAGGTAGTACAGGGAGATCTGGAACTGTCACAGGTAGTACAGGGAGATCTGGAACTGTCACAGGTAGTACAGGGGATCTGGAACTGTCACCACTTCTGCAATAAAATTACAAATGATGAAAATTAATGAAGTTACAATTTACTCTTAATTTTTTAGTTGTTACATTAAAAAATTAACACATTTTAATATGTACACTATGTAAAACACATAAATTAGTAAAACAGTAGGAGTGGGAGGTGGTGGTACTGGAGACTTGTGAAAGAAAGTGTCAAGCCTGGACTGCACACTTCTCTTCGTCTGCTTCTCCTTCAGGGTCTCCTTGTAGAAAGTCACCAAATCCATGATTCCTCTCTTGATTTTGTCAAACCTAGCAACGTTAGGGTCTTCTGCCTCAAAAGAAGCCAAGGCTCTCTCCAGATGAGTAAAACCTCTGACAAGCCTTTCACAGTTAATGACCTGGGTTTTGGCTCTGGTGCCGCCTCCTTTCTTCCTCCAATCATTTGTTGTTTCAGTTCAAGTAAGTCCTCTGCAGACAATTCCTCTCCATGGGAAGCCAGCAGCTCTGTTACACATCAGGTTCAAGATCTAGTTTCAGCCTCTTGCTTAGCCCTACGATCTTCCTCGTCACAGTCTCGACGTCTTCTGGCTGGTCAAGCCTTCAAAAACTGTGCAAACAAACTGTGGACACAGTTCTTCCAGGCCCCATTTAAAGTGGTCGTCTTCACCTCGTCCCAAGCACTTGCAATATTTTTTCACTGCATCAGCAATGTTGTAGCCCATTCCAGAATTGCTTCAGTGTCAACTCCTTGTTAGCTTCTATGGCCCTCAAAGCAAAAACGTATGGTCCTTCTAAGGTAGTAAGCCTTGAAATTAGCTATTACTCCCTGGTCCATTGGCTGTATCAGCGATGTGGTATTGGGTGGGAGGTACACCACCTTCACATTAGGGTGCATGTCGCTCAAATTTGAAGGGTGACCAGGGGCATTGTCCAGGACTAAGAGGGCCTTAAAAGGCAGACCTTCGAAGTCAAATACCGCTCCACTGCTGGCACGAAATGGTCATTGAACCAATCTTCGAAGACCATCAAGGTAACCCAAGCCTTCTTGTTTGATTTCCAAATCACAGGGAGTTGACTCTTGAAAATGCCCTTGAATGCCCTGGGATTCTCGGCCAAATACACCAGCAAGGGCTTCAGTTTCAAATCGCCACTTGCATTGGACCCAAACAGCAAAGTCAGTCGCTCCTTTCCAGCTTTATGGCCAGGTGCTGACTTCTCCTCCTTGAAAGGTACGTTCGATTTGGCATTCTTTTCCAAAATAATCCAGTCTCATCCACATTAAAGACTTGGTCAGCCGTGTAACCACCATCCTTAATTATCTCAGCCAAACCACTGGAAAATTTTCTGCTGCTTCGCTATCAGCACTAGCAGCTTCACCTTGCAGCTTCACATTATGCAAATTTGCACGAGCCTTAAACGGTTAAACCAACCTCTACTCGCGGTGGAAAATTCACCACCAGCACTGCCTTCGCCAAACTTTTTCACTACTGCCTCATGCAGCGCTCTAGCCTTCTCCTGGATCACACTTAAGCTCACCGGAACATGTCGCTGGTTCTGGTCGTCCAGCCAGATCATGAGCAATTTCTCCATTTCAACAATGCTCTGGCTACGTTGCTTCTCGTTTATCACGTTGACTTCATCGTGCAGCATCCTTAACATGCTTCAGAATACGTTCCTTGTCCTTCACAATGGTTACCACCGTGGTCCTGCTCAAGCCTAAAGAACGGCCTATTTCGGTGTTAGTTTCTCCCTTCTCCGAACGCTTTACCACGTCATATTTGACCTCCATCGTGATGACCTTCCTCTTCTTGGATGAACTATCATCGGAGGAAGTACTTTGGCGTTTAGGAGCCATTGTAAATTTGCGAAAATGCAAGGAATTTCAGCAACGTCTTAGCACACAACCCGACTGAACTTCAGGCAGACACGCGATTGAAGTGGCGTCCTTTCGTATTGTTACGCTTGGCGTCCTCGACCGTCCGAGGTCGTTGTTCGGTCAATTTACCATACAGTTTAATAGCGTTAATTAATTTATGCACTCCGCTCAAAAAACTAGTTCTGCATATGAGGTATCGTTAAAAAGCATAACAAAACGTCGTAACCTTGGAATTTGTGTTGTAATCTAACCAGAACTTAGTTTTTTTAATTATGGACTGGAAACAAGCAATGATTTTTCAATTATATTTGCGCTTTTGGACTGTTTTAAACTGCTCATCCCAAGCTAGTGTATTCATTCGCCCGCCGCAAACTAGTTCCGCATATGCGGCGTCACTAAAAAAATTCAAAAAATACGAAAAAAAAAAGTGTCAAAAATCATCATAACCTCAAAATTTTTGTTGTAATGTAACCAAAAACATATTTTTATTATATACTGTGCTAAACTATAAAGGATTTTTATCATAGCATGCGTTTTTTAAAAGCGTCGTTAACTCGGAGCGTCGGAAGCGTCAGCATCGTAACCTCGGAACAAGCGTCGTAACCCAGGACGGATTTTCCATTGAATATTAAGAAAAAGCGTCGTAACCTCGGAAACGTCGTAAGCCGGAACCGTCGTAAACCCGGGGACCGCCTGTACAAACAAACAAACAAACCAGTTTCTATGGTGACTGCAGTATCCTTTGCAGAGGCCATTGTATTTTGTCTGGTAACTACAAATTAAATTATTTTGAGGTAATTTTAATTTTTTCCTCGCTTTCTGTGGTAATTGCAGTGATGTTCGCAGAGGTATATTGTAATTCCCTTAATTATTTTTGTATAGAATAGGTGGATATGGTTTTGTTTGGACAAAATAATTTAATGTTCTCTATGAGAATCACATTTTAAATGTGTATGCATTATTATTAATGATTATATTACAGAGTAAATAAACATAGGAGCAAGGTTACATAGTGCTGCCTAAAGGGATTTTGACGTAAGGAAAAATCTATTTCTGGGCGATTGGCTCGTGTCGCCAGCGAAATATGCCTTTAATCTATTATTTCTAGGGTAAATGTACTAACACATACCAGAGAATAAATAAAATAAGAAAAAGGTCAGTATAACTGACTCGCTCTCACCCTCCAAGAGGGTGTCGGTATGAACACTAGGCGAGTGAGACCACTACCACGAGCCAAATACCAATAGAAATCTCCCACAACAAAAACCCTCCATGAGGAGAGCCGACCACGAGTGAGCAAGCTCGTACTACTACTACTCCCATCCCATGCTGCCGACTGCTGCGCCTCTAGTGGCATCCTGAAGTTTAGCAGACATCTTGGGCGAAGGGATGGGTAGGGTGGGATTTCGCTGGCGACACGAGCCAATCGCCCAGAAATAGATTTTTCCTTACGTCAAAATCCCTTTTCTGGGCTCAGCTCGTGTCGCTGCGCGAAATCGTACCAGAGAAATAGCACAAGATTGTAACAAAAGAAATAAAATAAAACAGAATAGGTCTCAAATAAAAAATAAAGTAAAATATAAAAAAGAGTATAATTGCTAAAAGATACAAATACACAGTGATACAAATAGAAATATGCTTAAATTACCCTTAATTCTAACTACATGTTTCTTATCATAAGGTAATTACATATGTACAGAGGTAAATTGGCTTACATGTAACAAAATAGTATCTGTGTAAAGGCATGTATCAAATATATAACAGCAATTAAAAATGAACAAATTAAACAACGATGATAATATGTAAGGAATGCATATGACTTAATATACAAAACCCGTAACCATCATAATCGAGATGTATCCCTAGCATAAAAAGGGGGGTAAGGGGGTATCCATGAGATCAAAAATCCATAATCATCTGTGAGTGTTCCCTAGCAAAAAAAAATAAGGGGCACCCACTACATCATCATCAAAGCAGCTAAGACACCAGGTGAATGTAAATGAACACGGTAGGAATAGACGAACTGTTTTGGGTGAAGCAGGTAGAAAGGAGGACTGAATCTTCTATACAAATTAACTAGAATCAGGGGAAACTATGTTTCCCGCTGCTACTGCTGAAAATTTCAGAGCTTCCAAGGACTTAAGGTAATGGCGTTTGAACACTGTCGGCGATTTCCATCCGGTATACTTTTTCAACTCATCGAAGTTCATGTGTTGGAAATAATTAATTGAGGTGGCTACTGCCCTGACGTCATGTGCTTTCGGGAAAGAGTCAGGATTGGCTTGCTTAATAAAGTACAGGATTTGTTGCCTGATGCCTTTAATGGATAAAGTTCCACTTTTTCCTCCTAAAGAGGGGACCCGATGAGATGAGGAGGTCCTGGACAGAAAGGCTCGTAAGGTTGTAACTGGGCAAAGAGATACATCTTGTGGAAGGGGTAGTACCTTCCAAGGTTCCCACCTCATCAAAGGATCTTCATTCTTTGCTAAAAAGCTACGTTCCGGAGAAAGTAGTACTTCCCCTGTGGGAAGGAATTGAATATGATCCGGATCTCTGGATAAAGCCGACAGTTCTGAAATTCTTGCTCCTGAAGCTAAGCTTAATAAAAACAGGGTTTTCCTTAAGAGCATTATAAACGAGCACGTGTCATTATCGGTTTTCTGAAGCCAGTTTTAGAACATCGTTTAAGAAACCATGAAACTGACGTAGGCCTTACAGAAGGTCTAAGTCTAGCACATGCCTTAGGAATAGACGAGAAGTAGGAATCCGTCAAGTCTATGTTGAATCCAAATTGAAATATCTTTTTCAAGGCTGACTTGTTTGTCGTAATCGTGCTAGCTGCTAAACCTTTTTCAAATAAGGATCTGAAAAAGGATATAGCTGAATTAACTGTCATGATTCTAATATCAGATTCTCTCAGGAAGATTGCTAACTTTTTGACAGCAGCATCATACTGTCTCAAAGTTGAATCCCTTTTATCGGATTCCAAGAAGAGAATATTCTGAGGGTCAATATTCGCATCTCTTTTTGCCGCAAACTTCATGAAATCCATAAAGTTAGGGTTTTGAGAATCCCTGAGGAAGCGAACACAGTCTTCGTTTGTACTGACTGGGAGAGCCTGGGATTGGGGATCCGAAGAGGACGAAGGCCCAGCTCCAGAATTAGGGGATACCAATTGCTCTTTCGCCAGTCTGGGGCTACTAGAGCCACTTGACCCTTGAACGTCCTGAGTTTGTTTAACACTTTCATGAGAAGATTCACTGGAGGAAAGACATAAATCTTCTTCCAGTTGTTCCAGTCCAGAGCCAGGGCGTCCGTGGCATAGGCCAGAGGGTCCAGGTTGGGGGCTACGTAACAGGGGAGCTTGTGATTTGCTTGGGATGCGAAGAGATCCACCTGTAGCCCTGGGACTCTTTGAAGGATCCATTGGAACGAACTGTTGTCCAGAGACCATTCCGACTCTAGGGGTACTGATCGGGATAACGCGTCTGCTATGACGTTTCTCACTCCAGCTAGTGAGTGGAGGAGAGATGCCAACTGAACTTTGTCTGCCAGGGAGAAGATGGCTACCATCACAGATTTAGATGACGTGACTTGGAGCCTCCTCTGTTTATACAATGTACTACCACTGCGCTGTCCAGAACTAGCTTTATGTGGGAGTACTTTGTGGGCGCAAACCTTTTTAGAGTCAAGAACACTGCCATTGCCTCCAGTACGTTTATATGGAACTGACTGAACTGAGGTGACCAAGTTCCTTGAACCTTTTGGACCTGGGAATACCCTCCCCAACGCTTAAGGACGCGTCTGTGTGGATGGTAATCCCTGGTGGAGGGAACTGAAGGGGTACTGACACTGACAAATTCTTGACTTTCGCCCACGGCTGAAGTCGATTCTTTAGAATCAGAGGGACTGAGGATAGTTTGTCCCTGGACCTGACATTTGCTCGTGAGCGCCAGATTCTGGTTAGGTCTTTCAGTTTGGCTTTCATTAAGACGTTTGTCACTGATGCAAACTGGAGAGAACCCAGGATCCTCTCCTGAGCTCTCCTTGACGCCAGTTTGTGACTTAGAAATTGCTTGACTGACTTCGCTATTTCTTTCCTTTTGGTTGATGGAATCGACAGAGTATGGGAGGATAGATTCCATTGAATGCCCAGCCACTGAAAGTCTGACTCTGGAGTGAGTCTTGACTTGGTCCTGTTTATCTTGAAGCCTAGGTATTCCAGGAACTGAATCACTTTCAGTGTGGCTCTGTTGCATTCCTCGACTGTTGGCGCCCAGATCAACCAATCGTCGAGATACGCTACTACCATAATCCCTTGTGATCTGAGTTGTTGCACTACCACTTCCGCTAGTTTCGTGACACCCTGGGTGCCACGTTGAGTCCGAAGGGAACTACCTTGAAGGAGAATGTCTGGTCCTCCTATCTTGAAACCCAGATATGGACGGAAGTGTCTTGCAATAGGGATATGATAGTAGGCGTCTGTAAGATCGATAGAGGTGGTGACGGGCCCCACGGGGAAGTAGGGTCCGCACCTGTGAGATCGTGAGCATCTTGAACTTGTCGCAGCGGATGGCTAAGTTTAAGCGTGACAAGTCTAAGATTACTCTTCTTTTTTGTGAGCCTTTCTTTGGCACGCTGAACAAGCGACCTTGAAATTTTAATCTCTTGACTCTCACTATAGCTCCTGTCTCAAGGAGGTCCTCTGCGTACTCTGTCAATTCCTTGGAAGGAAGTTGACGGAAAGGTCTGGATGGAGGTGGGTTCGTCAACCAGCTCCAACCCAGGCCTTTTGACACTATGCTCTGAGCCCATTCGCTGAAGTTCCACCGGTGGCGAAAGTGGAACAGCCTCCCTCCTACCTGAAGTTCTTCATTGGTTCTGGTAACCGCCTCGGCCTCCTCTGAAGTGCTTTCCCCTGTTAAAGGGGCCTCCCGATCCTCTCCCACGAAAGGAAACGCTTACCTCTGCCTCCCTTACCCGAGCGGTCATACTTCTGTGAAGCTTGACTCTCGAAGGCTTGATTGTAAGCTGGAGAGATGGCGTAAGAGGTGGAGGGCTGAGGTTGAGGGGATATCACATAAATTGGCTGTGATTGAGCCTTAGAGGTGGAAGGTTGGGGCTGTTGCACTAAGGGCACCGCTGGAACTTGCTGAGGAAAGCGTGACTGCTTCTTCTGGTAAGGATGGAAGCGCCTAGGTTTCCCCCGACCCTTACCTTTAGGTGTTAGGTCTTGTCTCCTCTTAGCTGTAAGGCCCCAACGGTCCTTAAGGCTCTGGTTCAGCCTCGTAGCCTCTGACTGAACTTCCTTCACCATAGCTTCTGGGAAGAGATCTGCTCCCCAGATGTTAGACGAGAGCAACCTATTCGGTTCATGTCGAATGGTTGCTCTTGTAGGACATGCTTCCGACAATTCGTTCTAGCAGTGGCAAACTCAAACATATCCGACTGTACCGTTTGAGTCAGTGCTTTGTCATGAGCTTAAAAAAGCGGTTCTGAGCCATAAGCTATGGTTGCTACCTCGGACATAGCCATAGAGTTAATTGATCTGGCTAGTCGCGATTTTGCATCAAATTCAGCCTGAATAAGGCTATCTGGGAGCCTGGGTAGCTTTTCACCAAACTGCTCCATAGCACAGTCCGGTTTGAGTTTGCCAGCTGAGAAGGTGTTTGGCAAGTCCTCCCACAATTCTCCGGCTGAGGGGAGCAACGGAGATGTGGGATCTGCTTCCTTCAATTGAGGCATGGAGTCCCCCCTTCTGGGCCGCTGGGATGGTAGACCTCGCGATCTTTGTCAGGAACGGGAGCGGGGTACTCTCATCCATTGTGAAAATGGTAAAGGGACTCTTGAAAGGTTGTATCCTGGTATTGGAACAATCCATGTCTCTAAACATCTGAGCCATTCTCTCTGAGCCTGGTCTCGTGAATAGAGGACTGTCTCCCTTAGGCACCCTATCATCCCGAACCATGGCTGAAGCTGTAAGCCTTGCGTAGCCTATGAACGGAGGCTGGAGGTCTACCGGGAAGAACTCGAAGTCCTCTATCCTCCGAGTTTCCGAATTTCCGGTATGGAAATGAGACCGTCTTGGAAGGGGGCGTATGACGCTACTCTCCATGGATTGTTCACTCGGAGGAACGGAGGGTAGCGAGTCATACGGAGGAAGCTGAGTTCCACTCGTATTGGAAAGTGAAGGAGAGGCTAGACTTCTCTCAGTCCGGCTATAATGGAGTCCTGGGAAGTAATCCTATCCGACAGACGAGAGATCATTTGCTCCATGCTACTCTTTAGGACCCAACCAGGTCGCCCACCTGTTGCAACAGGCCAGCATTGGAGTCCAAGGCCGGAGAGCTGCTGCGGAGGTGGAGGGGTGGCTCTGAATCGGAACCAAGGGTAGCGGAACTGGTGACTCTGCCGGAGTGCGAGATCTCTCTCTGGAGGATTTACTCTCGAGGACTTAGAGCCGGAGCTAGAAGTTTTAGACTTGTCTGCTCCGGGATTCGCAGCCGGAGACTTTACGTGAGGAGGATGACGCCGAAGTCGACTTCTTAGACGACGACGACGTCTTAGACAAGGATTTCACTGCTTGACCCTTGACCTTAGGTCTAACCGAAGCGTCAGGAGGAGTATATAATTCATCACCTGTAAAGCCTTGGAAGGATGGAGAGGTTGCAGGAGTAGAAGAAACAGTCACACCCAAGGGTGACCCTTGGGTGTCCACCCTACTTACCTCGACCAACAGGTCGTCTACACCTACCATAGTTCTACCATTAATATCTAAAGTCGCGACGTCTGTGGAGATATCCTGGTCTTGATCAGTTAATGAGGCAGCCAGCTGTTGTTGGATGAAGGCGATAGTAGGGGCCGCCTCTACTGGGTCGACGTATCCTGTCGCCTTGCCTCCGGGGAAGATTAACAGCGCCAACCGCTTCTCCAAGATGTAAGGCATACCCTTGGCGGCGTTCTTCCCAAAACCGCCGACCCAGGCCCGCAGGGTTGCCAGTGCGGTATCCTTCACTGCCGGCGCCTGGAAGAGAGGGCGTAGGTTAGATTTAAGAATCACTTAAACTAAAACTTAAATATAACTTAAACTTAGATGCCTTAAGTTAAAGTGGATGATGAAAACTTAAGCACTAAAATAGAAGCGGAGCAGCTACCGGAGATGGAATACTCACCCCTCTAAAAGCTGGCTCACCAGATCGTAACATATGGACACGTCTCATGGTACCCCCCCCCCCCCCCCCCCCCCAGACTGGATGTCCCCGTGCAGAGTCGCGCATGGAGCATGGGGACCGGCAAACTTCGTGTCCACATGGGTCCTGAAGTGTGGCGGCGCCATCCCGGATGCTCACAGTTTGGTGGCCTGTAAGTGGGAAGACACATGAGTATCTTAAAGAATAACCACTTACAGGCTAAAGGACAGAAGAACTCCGTTGCATGCCGGAGCTCGGAAAAAATTTTAGCATAACCCCCCCCTGCCCACCTGAATAGGCTATAATCCCGGAGAATCCGGTAAAACATGTAGGGGAGAAGAGGTTTAAGGTACTTAAGATAAACTTATAGTTAATCTAATAACTCTTAAACCTAAAACTCAAACGAACGGAGCAAAGTCCAGTGCGTAGCGGGTGTAGTAACTCAGCAATACGGTAACGGTTAGCAGGGACCCACTGTAATGTTCCGGTCCACCCTACTGGGTGGACAAACAACTTCCCGCTGGATGCCAGGACTCCGATCATGAAAGGAGACCTAGTAAGGTCGGGAAGAGCGAGGAGACATACAGGCTCGAGCGAACCGGAGCGACAAGGAAGCAACGGATGGGGGGAAAGGGGGAAAGGCCAGTTACCCCCATCACATCACCACCGGGCCGGACCGAGAAGCCGGAGAGGTCGCGTCCAGTCTGGGTCTGTCCCGTCTCCCTGGCCCCTCCGCCTGGGGGGAGAGAGGGAGGCATGCTCGGGTATGAGGAGCGAGCGTGGGGCAGACGCCCCACCCTCCCCCGACTCTATGGAAGAGCGGGAGGAGGAAGGGGACTGGGCAGGCGTCTGGCTGTCTCGTGATCGCGTAGTGACCACGAGACGGTAAGGCTAAAATAAGACAACTAAACCTAGGACCAACCAACTGATCAGAGAGATGCTATCGGGAAGCAACTGAACTGAAAAGCGGTAGCATAGAGACCCACTGGGCCAAAACCGACTGATCAGAGAGATGCTATAGGGAAGCAACCGAACTGATGAGCGGTAGCATAGCTCAAGGAGCCAGGACCTAGGCTAAGCCAGACCGCCCAACTAACCTAACCATAACAAAATACATGGTAATAAAATAAAAATAAAAGAAAGAAAACAATCAAGTAGGAGAAAAAATTCAGGAGTGTACGACTAACCCGAAGAAAGTCTACCACTCAAAGCTAGTCAGAGGCCGATACTAAGAGCCGGGACTGGGGCGGGTTCTGGAAAGAAGAAGCCTACATAAGGTAAAAGACATGCATGCATGACAAACCTGAGTAGACAGTACCCTAAGTAAAACGGATAATAAATATAGAGCGTACATAGAGAATGGGATGTTCTAGGTATGGGAGACCGAGAACGAACCCACCACGCGGCAGAACCATGCTGCCATGCTTCCGACCCCGAGTACGTATTTATACCTAAAAAACGGCAAATACTGACCGAGGGCCGGAAAAAACCAACTAACCATAAATACTGAGTACTTAACTTAGCTGCTGCAATAGCTGCACGCTCCATCATAGATAAATCCAACGAAAGGGTCACAAAAAACACAGAGAGAAAAATATCACGTTCTGCTCGTGAGGTGCTAACTGAAAAGGATGGCCACTAGAGGCGCAGCAGTCGGCAGCATGGGATGGAGTAGTAGTAGTACGAGCTGCTCACTCTGTGGGTCCGGCTCTCCTCATGGAGGGTTTTTTGTTGTTGGGAGATTTCTATTGGTATTTGGCTCGTGGTAGTGGGTCTCACTCGCCTAGTGTTCATACCGACACCCTCTTGGAGGGTGAGCGAGTCAGTTTATACTGACCTTTTTCTTTATTTTATTTATTCTCTGTATGTGTTAGTACATTTTACCCTAGAAATAATAGATTAAAGGATATTTCGCGCAGCGACACGAGCTGAGCCCAGAAAGTAGATTTCAAGAATATATATTTGTTTGGAATTTGATAGTATCAAGTCTTTTTCTTGTTTCTTTGGGGTACTTAAATTATAAATGAGCCTGGAACTGGCTTAGGATAGTAAGGAAAATTTTCAGAAGCTGGTGATAAAACAATTTGATGAGGCTAAGATCTCAGTTACAACAAAGAAACATTAAAAGGACTAATACTTCAAATGATATGCTTTGATTTCTGTTATATTTCCCAGGATACTGAAGAACCTCAAATCAGTTTGGGGATCTGGGGAGACGAAGGTGCTGGTGGTTGTCGATGGAGGTGATGAAGAAACCTTAAGCCTGGCAAGTCTGTTTGAATTGGAAACAGTCATCCATGCACCCCAGGGTGAACCAGGTGAAAATACCAGGTGAGGTGTATAGATTAAATTTGCTTAAATTTAGATAAGGAATTGGAATGAATTTATTAATGAGATGGTTAATGTAATACTACCTTTTTTATGTTTTGTTTTCAGTTCTGTGAGTTTTTCTTTTTTAATTCCAACCTATCACTTTCTTTCCTCGCTTTTGTTTTATGATACGTGTAATATTCACTATGTCCAGCAGCAAGTCCATTGTTTTGTGAGTTAATAAGACCTTTTTATCCATAGTTCTAGGCCTGTTTCTTTAATGTTTCCATGTAGGCTTATAGTTACCCTTTGCATGGGCTTCCTCACTGAAAATCAATACATTGGTAGTAATTAAATAGTATTTACATCTTGACAGGACAAACATGAACATCGCCTTTGCCCTGTATAGCGTTTTCAGCCAATGGCCTCATGTGGACAAAGCCATTCTTTTGGAAGATGATTCTTATACTGGCTCTGACCTCCTGAGGTATAGTGTTCAAATTATTTTGCTGAGGATTTCTTTGGAAAATAATGACTTTTTTTGTGAACAGTTTTTGTGCTTATGGAAACTTACTTTGCAAGTAAGGCCTTTTATTCATTTATCATTCTAGAACCCTAGATTTATTTGCAAAAAAAAAAAAAAAAAAAAAAATGCAGTAATACACATCACATATTTAAATAATGATAAAAATAGTGATAACCTACCACATGAGAACTAAACAATTTTATACAAAAAGAGTTCAGTAATATTTCTTATGCAGTTTCTTCCACCAGACAGCTCCTGCTCTTACCAATGACCCTACACTCTACTTGGTGAATGCCTTCGGTCAGAATTCATACCCAAGCACTGCCAGTGACCCATCTATGGTGATGCGAGCTGACAGTGCCCCCCCCCCCAGTATGGCTGGATGACCTGTCGTCGATGGGTCGAGTATGCCCTGCCTCTGTGGGTAACTCCTGGGGTATGTCTTTGGTGAAATTATTAGATATACCCTAGGTATCTGATTGAATGATTGATTGGTTATAGTTAAACATGTCATCATGGTGGTAGGATCAAAAGTGCTTTGTGTACTGGCTCTTGTGGACTGATGTGTATATATTTTTTTTTTGGTTGGCTATGCCTTTCCTAGATAGGTGGCAATTAGGCAAAGTTTGTTGAAATTTATATAAATAATGAAATGATAAGGTATCTGGTTTATTGATTCATTTAGTTTGTTCATGAAACTTACCTGTCAGATATATATATAGCTGTATTCTCTGAAGTCCGACAGAATTTCTAAAACTTACGACACACGTAGTGGGAGTTAGGGTGGTTAGTACCCATTCCCGCCGCTGGGAGGCGGGTATCAGGAACCATTCCCATTTTCTATCAGATTTCTTCTGTCGCCGGTGTCGTAAACACCTGTTTACACACCTCCGCCTCAGGATTTGGAAAACTTTTCATATTGCTTGAGTATCCTCTTGACGTTTTGTTTTTTGATTGGATCGATAGCTTGGCATACGTGATTTGGACTGTTTTTTGATTTTGGCTTAGATTTTTCCCTTAAAAATGTCTGGATGTAGTTCTGCTAGCGCCAGGGTGTGCTCGAAGGTGGAATGCAAGGTTAGGCTTCCAAAAGCCTTGGTTGATCCTCACACATTGTGTAAAGGGTGTAGGGGGCAAGAGTGTAGATTTGATTTGCGCTGTAATGAGTGTGAAAGCTTAGATGATTTGCAATGGAAGGACGTATGAATCCTACGTTAAGAAGTTAGAACGTGATAGGATTAGGAGGTCTTCCTCCAGGAGTAAGTCGGGTAGCAGACAGGGTATTAATGTATCCCCTTCTAACCCTCCTTTAGAATTTGTGTCTCCTAACCCTGTAGTGTTGCCTTCGGGCCCTCAAGTGGTGTCTGCGGAGGGTAATGCCCTTTCGCTTATTCTAGATTCATTGAAGACGCTTGAATCTAAAGTGCTTGCCCTTGAAAACAGGCAAAATAAGTGCAGTGATAGTGCCCCTAGTGAAGTGGAGGGGGCGTCAGATCGGCCCTATAGCGCCTCTAGGCTGGGACCTCTGCCGGACTCCCAGGACTCAGGGAGAGGGCATGTCGAAGGCCGAAGGAGGGTTACGGGGAACCCCCACCGATCTGGCGTCCCTTCAGCAGTTCCTGTGGACGCTTCCCAGGCTGCTAAGGAGCGTGCTCGAGCACGTATCCTTAAGGATTGTTTCTCGTCTTCCGACGCGTCCCCCCCGCGCAAGGGGTGGGAATCTCGATCGGATTCGCGACCTCTGAAGAGGACTCTTCAAGAGCTGGACGCTTCACGTCATGCTATGTCTGAGTGGCATTCTTCTCCGGAAAGCGTAGCCTTTCCTCCCCAGAAGAAGTATAGGACGTCCATCCGACGATGACGCCCTCGAGCGCCCCAGTCGCTCTAGAGCCAAGGCTGTTCCTGGGAGAAGGAAGAAGGCGTCCCCTCGCCCCTCTCCTCTCCGCAAGCGCAGCTCGTCTCCGCGTAAGGAGACATCTCAGACGGAGATCATCATTGCGATGCAGCGGCAACTGTGGACGCTTTACTGAAACAGAAGGAGACGGTCCCGCGTCGAAGGAAAGACGATAGACTGCCTATCAAGAGATCTAAGCAGTCTTCTCCAATGGCTCCTTTTTCGTCCCCGTCTTCTGATATTTCGCCCTCTAGACGTCGTTTGGCTCCCCAGGGTTCATCTAGAGTACGTTATACGCCAAGTTAGAGAGAGTTCTCTGCATGCTCCTCTCCCTTCCCGTAGAGAGGACGCTCGGCGTTCCGACTTCGACGCTTCTGCTGACGACGATTTGCGTTCTGCACGTCTTCGACATGACAGTGTTGACGCTCAACGTTATGTTAGTCGGGCAGTGGATCAAGTTTCTTCGCTGGACGTTCGGAAGGACGCTTCGCGGGACGGTAGAAGAGTCTCTTTTGATGGAACGCTCCGTTGGACGCTTCGCTGGACGCTAGGTTGGACGCTGATTTGGACGCTCGAGAGAACGACTTACTTTGGACGCTCAGTTTTATGGACGCTCGTAGACGTTCTAGTAAGACCATCTGTGGACGCGAATGTGGAAGTTCGCTGTCACTCGGATGTGGTTCCCGAGACTTTGGCACGTTCGCCCTCTAAAAGTGACTCCTGATCCTGTTACTGTTAAGGATCCGTTACCCTCGTCTTCTTTTCATCGTTCAGATAGGAGACTTGGAGCTAAAGGACTTCTGCCTCTGCCTTCGGACTTGCACTCGGGTAGGGAAGAAGGAGAACTTAGCGGTTCTTCGGAGGATGTTGATGATGATCAACCTGCTACGTCTGCCTCGTCAGATTATCAAGTTTTGGCACGACTACTTCGTGATTCGTTTGGCGATACTTTTCAGCCAGCTGCTCCTCCTTCTCCTCCTTCTCAGTTTTTCGTCGTCGAAGACAAGTAAGTCTCCAGGTTTCGTGAAGATGAAGACGTCGTTATCTACGAAAAGAGCTTTCCGGAAGGTAAACGCCTGGATGGAGTCTAGGCAAAGCAAAGGAGAACTACTTTCGCCCCCTGCCTCCGTTCAGACTTAGCGGTAAGGCAGGGATGTGGTATGAGACAGGCGAGGAATTAGGATTGAAGGTTCCTACGTCGGCTCAAGTGATTTCGCCAGCGTGGTGGATGCCTCAAGGAGGGCCCTTTTAGCATCGGCTAAGGTTTCTTGGACGACTTCCGACTGGACCATCTTTTAGAAGGGACTATTTAGGTCCTTAGAAGTTTTCAATTTTTTTAGGACTGGTGTCTTGGAGCCTTAGACAACCAATCTCGTAAGCCAGACTCGATCAGCTTGGGGGAGCGTCCAGTGTATTGTCATGCATGGACAAGGCCGTCAGGGATGGCTCAGAGGAGTTAGCCTCTCATTTTTCAGCAGGGGTTCTTAAGAAAAGGTCGCTTTATTGCAACTTCGCGGCTAAGTCTGTCTCTCCGCTCAGAGGACAGAACTTTTGTGTATGCTCCCTTCTCGAGTCATCTCTTCCCCCAAGCTATGGTGAAGGATCTGGCAGTGAGTCTGCAGGAGAAAGCCACACAAGACCTGTTGGCTCAGTCTTCGAGACGTCCGGCTGGCCCTTCAACGTCGTCTGGAACACAACAGTTTAGAAAGCAGAAGCCTTTTCGTGGAGGGACTTCCGCTAGATCGTCTCCTCGAGGAAGAAGCCTTCCTAGAGGTAGAGCCCCTTCCAAGTCTAGGGGTAAGAAGTGAGAGATCGTGCCTTCAGTCACCGGTAGGAGCAGGCTGCAGTTGTTTGTAGAAGCCTCGGAGAGTAAGAGGCAGACACCTGGTCTCTCGACGTCATAGAGAAGGGTTACAAGATCCCTTTCATAAAGCCGCCCCCGTTGACTTCCACTCCCAGGGACTTGTCCCCATCGTATCCGCTAACAAAGCGAATGATTCTTTTCGACCTGCTCGAGCAGATGCTCGAGAAGAGAGCAGTGGAACAGGTTTTAGACCTGGCAACGCCAGGATTTTACAAACAGATTGTTTCTTGTTTTTTTTTTTTTCTTGTACCGAAACAATCGGGAGGGTGGCGGCCCCAGTCGTTCTTGGATGTAAGTCGTCTAAACCTCTTATAGAGAAGCAGAGGTTCAAGATGGAGACACCTCAGTCAGTTCTGGGGGCCTTAAGACCTGGAGATTGGATGGTATCACTCGACCTCCAGGACGCCTACTTTCACGTCCCGATACATCCCCAATCGATGAAGTACCTTCGGTTCGTATTGAAAGGGAAGGTCTTTCAATTCAGGGCTCTCTGTTTCGGACTGAGTACGGCCCCTTTTATCTTCACCATCTTAATGAAGAACGTGGCGAGGTGGCTCCATCTTTCCAACATCAGAATCTCGCTCTATCTAGACGACTGGCTCATACGAGCCTCCTCGCAGACCCGGTGCCTGAAGGATTTGAAGACGACTCTGTCTTAGCTGCGTCCCTGGGGACTTCTGGTGAACTTCGAGAAGTCACATCGACCCCAACACAGTCCATCGTGTATCTGGGGATTCAGATGGATTCAGTGGCTTTTCGGGCTTTTCCGTCCCAGGAACGTCAGCAAAACAAGGCATAGAAAAAGTGTCAGCCTTTCTAGGAAGGATTCATGCTCGGTGAGGGAATGGATGAGTCTGCTGGGACCATTTCCTCGCTGGAGAAGTTTGTTTCCCTGGGGAGGCTACACCTCCGACCTCTTCAGTTCTTTCTGTCGGGACAGCTGACAGAAAAAGGGACAACTTCGACATGAAGGTTAAACATCTCGGAAGAGGTGAAGAACCATCTAAGATGGTGGCTCGATCCGTGGAAGCTGTCAGAGGGCGTATCCCTCAAGCTTCAGAACCCCAGACCTAGTGTTGTTCTCCGACGCGTCATCCACGGGGTGGGGGGGGAGCAACTCTAGGGGGGGAGGAGGAAGTGTCAGGTACCTGGAGAGGGGAACAGGTAACCTGGCATATCAACTTCAAAGAGCTGGCAGCGGTTCAATTAGCGCTCCAGTTCCTTCCAGTACAAAGTCTCCCGTCGTGTGGTTCAGATCAACTCGGACAACACCACAGCCCTGGCATACTTGAAGAAACAAGGAGGAACACACCTCTCGCTCCCTGTTTTTCTCTAGCAAAAAGAGATCCTGCTTGGGCGAAGGAGAGAGAAGTCACAATATTGACAAGATTCATTGCCGGAGTCGAGAACGTCCGGGCAGATCTCCTCAGTCGACAAGGACAGTTATTGCCGACAGAGTGGACTCTCAATCAAGAAGTATGCCAGGAACTGTGGGGTCGTTGGGATGCCCCTTAGTGGACATCTTCGCAACATCAAGGACGGCGAGACTTCCTCTGTATTGCTCCCCGGTTCTCGATCCGGGAGCAGTAGCAGTAGACGCCCTTCTATGGGATTGGACGGGCCTGGATCTCTACGCTTTTCCCCCCTTCAAGATCCTGGGGGAGGTGATGAGAAAATTTGCAGCATCGGAGGGGACGAGGTTGACCTTAATCGCCCCCCTTTTGGCCCGCAGCGATCTGGTTCACAGAGGTGATGTTCTACCTAGTGGATTATCCGAGATCTCTTCCGTTAAGGAGAGATCTACTCAAACAGCCCCACTTCGAGAGGTACCACAAAAACCTCTCCGCTCTGAGTCTGACTGCGTTCAGACTATCCAAAAGTTGGCCAGAGCGAGAGGTTTTTCGAAAATCAGTGGCTAAAGCTATCGCCACCGCGAGGAGACCATCATCAATCGCGGTTTACCAATCGAAGTGGGCAGCCTTTAGAAGTTGGTGTAAGAGAAAAGGAGTTTCCTCTACCACTACCTCTGTGAGCCAGATCGCCGACTTCTTGCTTTATCTGAAACAAGATCTAAAGTTGGCAGTGTCAACTATTAAAGGCTACAGAAGCGTTCTATCTGTAGTCTTTCGCCATAGAGGTCTTGACCTCGCTAACAATAAGGATCTCCATGATCTATTGAGATCTTTCGAAACGACCAAGGTACCACTACCGAAGCTACCTTCGTGGAACCTGGATGTGGTCCTAAAAATATTTGATGTCAAATCGTTTCGAACCTCTTTCATCTTCGTCTCTACGGGATTTGACGAAGAAAACTGTATTCCTAACTGCTCTGGCGACGGCGAAGAGAGTTAGCGAAATACAGGCTATCAGCAAACACGTCGGTTTCAAAGGGCATAATGCAGTCTGCTCTTTGAATATGTCGTTTCTGGCCAAAAACGAAAAACCCTTCCAATCCGTGGCCTAGAAACATTCGAGATCAAGGGTATGGCAGAGATCATTGGTCAAGAGCCAGAAAGAGTCCTGTGTCCTGTTAGGGCTCTTAGAGAGTATATCGTAGAACGAAGGATTGCGAGGTTCTGCAGAGAACTTATGGTGTTCGGTCAAGAGACCAAACATGCCCATGTCCAAGAATGCACTGGCATTCTTTTTGAGAAACACCATTAAATAGGCGCAAGGGACAGCTTCTTGCAAAGACAGTGACTTGAAGATACTTAAAGTTAACGCGCCACGAAGTAAGGGCTATTTCGACCTCAATAGCCTTTCAAGAAAAAACATGGCCTTCTTAAAGAATTTTAAGTGCTACTTTTTGGAGGAGTAAACTCAGGTGTTCGCCTCTCACTACTACGGGAGGTGAGAACGACCTATGAAAGCTGTTACTCTCTCGGACCATACGTCGCCGCAGACACTATTTTGGGGGCAGGAGGTAGCACTCATCCTTTCCCATAGAAAAGGGTAGGTGAGTTTTTAATATTTGTATGTTTATGGTTGTAGGGTCGGCTGCCGAGTACAGTCGTCCCTTCCTTTAGCCTGGTATATGGGAGTTTGTTGTTAGGCTAACTTAGGTGGTGGTTTTTTTGCCTCGTTGCCCTCGGAAGTATGGTCATGGTCTAGTCACATTGTGGTCCCGTCCCCGTTGACAGATCATTAGAGCGCACCAACTACATAGGTCACTACCTTGTTGGTAACTCTAGTGAAGCAGAAGCAGGCTTGGGTGACAGTAATCACGAAGTCAGCTATGCTAACAGGTAAGGAACCAAGATGTCAATCATATACATTTATATGTTTCTAAAATCCTTTTTTCTGTCTCTCCCACCGCAAAGTGGGATTCAGCTATATATATATCTGACAGGTAAGTTTCATGAACAAAATGATATTGTTAAGATACAATAAAGTTTGTTCATACTTACCTGGCAGATATATATAATTTTAGTACCCACCCACCTCCCCTCAGGAGACAAGTGGAGATAGAAATCTGATAGAAAATGGGAATGGTTCCTGATACCGCCTCCCAGCGGCGGGAATGGGTACTAACCACCCTAACTCCCACTACGTGTGTCGTAAGTTTTAGAAATTCTGTCGGACTTCAGAGGAATACAGCTTATATAATATCTGCCAGGTAAGTATGAACAAACTTTATTGTATCTTAACAATATCATTTTTTATCAGTGTGGTACATTATCTTGGCTTTTCAGTTCCAAAGATGTTATATCAATCTGTGTTGCTTTGGAAAATAGCTTTACTACAATGTTGCTGGTTTGTCTGAATTTTCAGTGTCAGATTTCATAGAAGTACAGGATTATGCTTTAATTTTGCTGTTTTGAGTGAAGGTATACAGCATCTGCTTTTGAATCTCTAAGTGATAAACTTTGCTAAAGGTACAATTGTTTCTGTTTAAGCACCTATGCTCATTTAATAAGAGTATGATTGAAAAGTTATTCTGATTAAATGTAGTTACCATTTTAAAGTTTCCTTCAGTTATAGGTTTTAATTATGACACTTATCCTCTCAGATTTGTGTGTCCAGCTTTGAAATTAATGGATTGCTTCTTGTTAACAGAGTGGCCAAGACTGGGACTGGTGGCTCTACCTAGAAGGAATCAAGAGGAACCAGCAAGCCATTGTGCCTGAAGTCTCCAGACGGGCCACAGAGGGGCAGCTGGTATTCATGTCACAGGTTGGGAGCAACAGATGTACTTCAACTCTAGGATCATGACGCATGATACTGCCACAGTTGTGCGTCATGTGGAAAGGTGCGTTTTTTTCATGCCAAAGCAAGGGGTATTAGATGAAGTGGTGTCATGAATTATTCTTTTTTTATTTTCATACAGCGCTTTCTAACATATGTGGATTTATCTCATGACTTTCTGGGAGGTATTCTAGGAGTAAAAGGGAGCTTTTCCCAGCTTGGTCATTTGGGGTTTAGTAGGACAGACTAGTAAGGGCAAGGAGGACAACTGGTCAAGTTATCAAAGACTCTTAATGTGAGGGTCAACATATTGAGAACATTACTGTTGTTTGTTATTTTATTACCTCTGCTGAGGACACTATGGTTTCTGTTATGATTGTTTATGTTTCGTTAACAGGATTGTTTTTATTTTCAAGAAAGTTTTAATCATGGTGAGTACCATGACTAGCAGTGAATGTGGGGAAGGGATTCCTTGTTTCAAGAAATTTATGTCTCCTCTAAACCTGTAAGATCCAAATTGACCACTTTTGGTCATTAGAAATATGTGCTCATTGGGATTTGATGTTACCATAGGTGTGCAATCACAAGCTGTGTACACACTGGTTTGTTATGTAAACACAGCAAATAAATAACAAGCATTAGTAAAGTGTACGCAATGTTATTCAAGATTCACTTTTGGTAAAAATTTGCAGGTTGGAATCAACAGCATATGCTGAGTGGTTTGAGAATGAGATTAAAGAGGCAAAGAAAATCCGACTGGTAGACCACCCTTGCTTCTCCTTCATCCTTCCTGAGGAAGAGGTATGATTTGATGGCATACCTCAGTTTAAAGAATATATAATGGTACTGTACTGTATTACAATCTCTTTTTTTATCCTTTGCCATTTCAGTTCAGTGTTGTTCATTCCTTCACCAAACAGCATTTTTTTGCATTCTGGAACTTGGGTTTCTGTGGACTTAGGTATATGTAGTAGTCTAATCTTTCATAAATGTAGGATGAAGGTTTTTGTTTTATATAAATAATAAAGTGATGTAAACCAAAACACTCTCTTTAGTATTTCTAATTCTTATTAACTGAAAGGCTTAGTCTATATTTGTAACTTTATCACTCAGATGGTTTTGCTTGACTTATGAAGTGGAAATGTTGAGAATGAATTGATTTTTGTTTCAGTTTTTTACATTCATAAGGACAAAACTGTTTATATAATAATCTTAACCTTATTATTTATTTGCTTGCTTAAATATT